>NW_027285264.1:22500-67500 GCF_040894005.1 Engystomops pustulosus | reverse complement strand
GAAGTAGGAGCTCCGACTTCCAAAGCGATGACGTCAGCGGGAGCAGCCGCTCGGCCGTATCCGGCGGCATGTCACTGTTCCCCGGCCAGACTTGGCGGCAAGTCCCGGGGACGAACAAGCCCATGGAAGTAGGGGCTCAGCGGGAGCAGCCAGTTGGCCTATCCGGCCACATGTCACTGTCCCCCGGCCAGACTTGGCGGCAAGTCCCGGGAGGAACAAGCCCATGGAAGTAGGAGCTCCTACTTCCAAAGCGATGACGTCAGCGGGAGCAGCCGCTCGGCCGTATCCGGCGGCATGTCACTGTTCCCCGGCCAGACTTGGCGGCAAGTCCCGGGGGACGAACAAGCCCATGGAAGTAGGGGCTCAGCGGGAGCAGCCAGTTGGCCTATCCGGCCACATGTCACTGTCCCCGGCCAGACTTGGCGGCAAGTCCCGGGGAGGAACAAGCCCATGGAAGTAGGAGCTCCTACTTCCAAAGCGATGACGTCAGCGGGAGCAGCCGCTCGGCCGAATCCGGCGGCATGTCACTGTTCCCCGGCCAGACTTGGCGGCAAGTCCCGGGGGACGAACAAGCCCATGGAAGTAGGGGCTCAGCGGGAGCAGCCAGTTGGCCTATCCGGCCACATGTCACTGTCCCCCGGCCAGACTTGGCGGCAAGTCCCGGGGAGGAACAAGCCCATGGAAGTAGGAGCTCCTACTTCCAAAGCGATGACGTCAGCGGGAGAAGCCGCTCGGCCTATCCGGCCACATGTCACTGTCCCCCGGCCACACTTGGCTATAGGTCCCGGGGAGGAATAATGCCCATGGAAGTAGGAGCTCCTACTTCCAAAGGGGCAAGTCAGCGGGAGCAGCCACTTGGCCTATCCGGCCAAGTTTCACTGTTCCCCGGCCACACTTGGCTGTAGGTCCCGGAGAGGAATAATGCCCATGGAAGTAAGAGCTCCTACCTCCAAAGGGGCAAGTCAGCGGGAGAAGCCACTTGGCCTATCCGGCCACATGTCACTGTCCCCCGGCCAAGCTTGGCTGTAGGTCCCGGGGAGGAATAATGCCCATGGAAGTAGGAGCTCCTACTTCCAAAGGGGCAAGTCAGCGGAAGAAGCCACTAGTTCTATCCGGCCAAGAGTCACTGTTCCCCGGCCTTACTTGGCAGTAGGTCCCGGGGAGGAATAATGCCCATGGAAGTAGGAGCTCCTTCTTCCAAAGGGGCAAGTCAGCGGGAGAAGCCACTTGGCCTATCCGGCCAAGAGTCACTGTTCCCCGGCCACTCTTGGCAGTAGGTCCCGGGGAGGAATAATGCCCATGGAAGTAGGAGCTCCTACTTCCAAAGGGGCAAGTCAGCGGAGAAGCCACTAGTTCTATCCGGCCAAGAGTCACTGTTCCCCGGCTACACTTGGCAGTAGGTCCCGGGGAGGAATAATGCCCATGGAAGTAGGAGCTACTACCTAAAAAGGGTGAAGACACTTGGCTCTAAGTCCCCGAGAGGTATACTGCCCATGGGAGTAAGAGCTCCTACTTCCAAAGGGGCAAGTCAGCGGGAGAAGCCACTTGGCCTACCCGGCCAAGAGTCACTGTTCCCCGGCCACACTTGGCAGTAGGTCCCGGGGAGGAATAATGCCCATGGAAGTAGGAGCTCCTACTTCCAAAGGGGAAAGTCAGCGGGAGAAGCCACTTGGCCTACCCGGCCAAGAGTCACTGTTCCCCGGCCACACTTGGCAGTAGGTCCCGGGGAGGAATAATGCCCATGGAAGTAGGAGCTCCTACTTCAAAGGGGCAAGTCAGCGGGAGAAGCCACTTGGCCTATCCGGCCACATGTCACTGTCCCCCGGCCACACTTGGCTGTAGGTCCCGGGGAGGAATAATGCCCATGGAAGTAGAGCTCCTACTTCCAAAGGGCAAGTCAGCGGAAGAAGCCACTAGTTCTATCCGGCCAAGAGTCACTGTTCCCCGGCCTTACTTGGCAGTAGGTCCCGGGGAGGAATAATGCCCATGGAAGTAGGAGCTCCTACTTCAAAGGGGCAAGTCAGCGGGAGAAGCCACTTGGCCTATCCGGCCAAGAGTCACTGTTCCCCGGCCACACTTGGCAATAGGTCCCGGGGAGGAATAATGCCCATGGAAGTAGGAGCTCCTACTTCCAAAGGGGCAAGTCAGCGGGAGAAGCCACTAGTTCTATCCGGCCAAGAGTCACTGTTCCCCGGCTACACTTGGCAGTAGGTCCCGGGGAGGAATAATGCCCATGGAAGTAGGAGCTACTACCTCCAAAGGGTGAAGACACTTGGCTCTAAGTCCCCGAGAGGTATACTGCCCATGGGAGTAAGAGCTCCTACTTCCAAAGGGGCAAGTCAGCGGGAGAAGCCACTTGGCCTACCCGGCCAAGAGTCACTGTTCCCCGGCCACACTTGGCAGTAGGTCCCGGGGAGGAATAATGCCCATGGAAGTAGGAGCTCCTACTTCCAAAGGGGCAAGTCAGCGGGAGAAGCCGCTTGGCCTACCCGGCCAAGAGTCACTGTTCCCCGGCCACACTTGGCAGTAGGTCCCGGGGAGGAATAATGCCCATGGAAGTAGGAGCTCCTACTTCCAAAGGGGCAAGTCAGCGGGAGAAGCCACTTGGCCTATCCGGCCAAGAGTCACTGTTCCCCGGCCACACTTGGCAATAGGTCCCGGGGAGGAATAATGCCCATGGAAGTAGGAGCTCCTACTTCCAAAGGGGCAAGTCAGCGGGAGAAGCCACTAGTTCTATCCGGCCAAGAGTCACTGTTCCCCGGCCACACTTGGCAGTAGGTCCCGGGGAGGAATAATGCCCATGGAAGTAGGAGCTACCACCTCCAAAGGGTGAAGACACTTGGCTCTAAGTCCCCGAGAGGTATACTGCCCATGGGAGTAAGAGCTCCTACTTCCAAAGGGGCAAGTCAGCGGGAGAAGCCACTTGGCCTATCCGGCCAAGAGTCACTGTTCCCCGGCCACACTTGGCAGTAGGTCCCGGAGAGGAATAGTGCCCATGGAAGTAGGAGCTCCTACTTCCAAAGGGGCAAGTCAGCGGGAGAAGCCACTTGGCCTACACGGCCAAGAGTCACTGTTCCCCGGCCACACTTGGCAGTAGGTCCCGGGGAGGAATAATGCCCATGGAAGTAGGAGCTACTACCTCCAAAGGGGCAAGTCAGCGGGAGAAGCCACTTGGCCTATCCGGCCAAGAGTCACTGTTCCCCGGCCACTCTTGGCAGTAGGTCCCGGGGAGGAATAATGCCCATGGAAGTAGGAGCTCCTACCTCCAAAGGGGCAAGTCAGCGGGAGAAGCCACTTGGCCTACCCGGCCAAGAGTCACTGTTCCCCGGCCACACTTGGCAGTAGGTCCCGGGGAGGAATAATGCCCATGGAAGTAAGAGCTCCTACTTCCAAAGGGGCAGGTCAGCGGGAGAAGCCACTTGGCCTATCCGGCCACATGTCACTGTCCCCCGGCCAAGCTTGGCTGTAGGTCCCGGGGAGGAATAATGCCCATGGAAGTAGGAGCTCCTACTTCCAAAGGGGCAAGTCAGCGGGAGAAGCCACTTGGCCTATCCGGCCAAGAGTCACTGTTCCCCGGCCACACTTGGCAGTAGGTCCCGGGGAGGAATAATGCCCATGGAAGTAAGAGCTCCTACTTCCAAAGGGGCAGGTCAGCGGGAGAAGCCACTTGGCCTATCCGGCCACATGTCACTGTCCCCCGGCCAAGCTTGGCTGTAGGTCCCGGGGAGGAATAATGCCCATGGAAGTAGGAGCTCCTACTTCCCAAAGGGGCAAGTCAGCGGAAGAAGCCAACTAGTTCTATCCGGCCAAGAGTCACTGTTCCCCGGCCACACTTGGCAGTAGGTCCCGGGGAGGAATAATGCCCATGGAAGTAGGAGCTCCTACTTCCAAAGGGGCAAGTCAGCGGGAGAAGCCACTTGGCCTATCCGGCCAAGAGTCACTGTTCCCCGGCCACACTTGGCAGTAGGTCCCGGGGAGGAATAATGCCCATGGAAGTAGGAGCTCCTACTTCCAAAGGGGCAAGTCAGCGGGAGAAGCCACTTGGCCTACCCGGCCAAGAGTCACTGTTCCCCGGCCACACTTGGCAGTAGGTCCCGGGGAGGAATAATGCCCATGGAAGTAGGAGCTCCTACCTCCAAAGGGGCAAGTCAGCGGGAGAAGCCACTTGGCCTATCCGGCCAAGAGTCACTGTTCCCCGGCCACACTTGGCAGTAGGTCCCGGGGAGGAATAATGCCCATGGAAGTAAGAGCTCCTACTTCCAAAGGGGCAAGTCAGCGGGAGAAGCCACTTGGCCTATCCGGCCACATGTCACTGTCCCCCGGCCAAGCTTGGCTGTAGGTCCCGGGGAGGAATAATGCCCATGGAAGTAGGAGCTCCTACTTCCAAAGGGGCAAGTCAGCGGAAGAAGCCACTAGTTCTATCCGGCCAAGAGTCACTGTTCCCCGGCCACACTTGGCAGTAGGTCCCGGGGAGGAATAATGCCCATGGAAGTAGGAGCTCCTACTTCCAAAGGGGCAAGTCAGCGGGAGAAGCCACTTGGCCTATCCGGCCAAGAGTCACTGTTCCCCGGCCACACTTGGCAGTAGGTCCGGGGAGGAATAATGCCCATGGAAGTAGGAGCTCCTACTTCCAAAGGGGCAAGTCAGCGGGAGAAGCCACTAGTTCTATCCGGCCAAGAGTCACTGTTCCCCGGCAACACTTGGCAGTAGGTCCCGGGGAGGAATAATGCCCATGGAAGTAGGAGCTACTACCTCCAAAGGGTGAAGACACTTGGCTCTAAGTCCCCGAGAGGTATACTGCCCATGGGAGTAAGAGCTCCTACTTCCAAAGGGGCAAGTCAGCGGGAGAAGCCACTTGGCCTATCCGGCCAAGAGTCACTGTTCCCCGGCCACACTTGGCAGTAGGTCCCGGGGAGGAATAATGCCCATGGAAGTAGGAGCTCCTACTTCCAAAGGGGCAAGTCAGCGGGAGAAGCCACTTGGGCTATCCGGCCACATGTCACTGTCCCCCGGCCACACTTGGCAGTAGGTCCCGGGGAGGAATAATGCCCATGGAAGTAAGAGCTCCTACTTCCAAAGGGGCAAGTCAGCGGGAGAAGCCACTTGGCCTAACCGGCCACATGTCACTGTCCCCCGGCCACACTTGGCAGTAGGTCCCGGGGAGGAATAATGCCCATGGAAGTAAGAGCTCCTACTTCCAAAGGGGCAAGTCAGCGGGAGCAGCCACTTGGCCTATCCGGCCAAGAGTCACTGTTCCCCGGCCACACTTGGTAGTAGGTCCCGGGGAGGAATAATGCCCATGGAAGTAGGAGCTCCTACTTCCAAAGGGGCAAGTCAGCGGGAGCAGCCACTTGGCCTATCCGTCCAAGAGTCACTGTTCCCCGGCCACACTTGGCTGTAGGTCCCGGGGAGGAATAATGCCCATGGAAGTAAGAGCTCCTACTTCCAAAGGGGCAAGTCAGCGGGAGAAGCCACTTGGCCTATCCGGCCACATGTCACTGTCCCCCGGCCACACTTGGCAGTAGGTCCCGGGGAGGAATAATGCCCATGGAAGTAGGAGCTACTACCTCCAAAGAGTGAAGACACTTGGCTGTAAGTCCCCGAGAGGTATAGTGCCCATGGAAGTAAGAGCTCCTACTTCCAAAGGGGCAAGTCAGCGGGAGAAGCCACTTGGCCTATCCGGCCAAGAGTCACTGTTCCCCGGCCACACTTGGCAGTAGGTCCCGGGGAGGAATAATGCCCATGGAAGTAGGAGCTCCTACTTCCAAAGGGGCAAGTCAGCGGGAGAAGCCACTTGGCCTATCCGGCCACATGTCACTGTCCCCCGGCCACTCTTGGCAGTAGGTCCCGGGGAGGAATAATGCCCATGGAAGTAGGAGCTCCTACTTCCAAAGGGGCAAGTCAGCGGGAGAAGCCACTTGGCCTATCCGGCCACATGTCACTGTCCCCCGGCCACTCTTGGCAGTAGGTCCCGGGGAGGAATAATGCCCATGGAAGTAGGAGCTCCTACTTCCAAAGGGGCAAGTCAGCGGGAGAAGCCACTTGGCCTACCCAGGCAAGAGTCACTGTTCCCCGGCCACACTTGGCAGTAGGTCCCGGGGAGGAATAATGCCCATGGAAGTAGGAGCTCCTACTTCCAAAGGGTCAAGTCAGCGGGAGAAGCCACTTGGCCTATCCGGCCAAGAGTCACTGTTCCCCGGTCACACTTGGCAGTAGGTCCCGGGGAGGAATAATGCCCATGGAAGTAGGAGCTCCTACTTCCAAAGGGGCAAGTCAGCGGGAGAAGTGACTTGGCCTATCCGAACAAGAGTCACTGTTCCCCGGCCACACTTGGCAGGAGGTCCCGGGGAGGAATAATGCCCATGGAAGTAGGAGCTACTACCTCCAAAGGGTGAAGACACTTGGCTCTAAGTCCCCGAGAGGTATAGTGCCCATGGAAGTAGGAGCTCCTACTTCCAAAGGGGCAAGTCAGCGGGAGAAGCAACTTGGCCTATCCGGCCAAGAGTCACTGTTCCCCGGCCACACTTGGCAGGAGGTCCCGGGGAGGAATAATGCCCATGGAAGTAGGAGCTCCTACTTCCAAAGGGTCAAGTCAGCGGGAGAAGCCACTTGGCCTATCCGGCCAAGAGTCACTGTTCCCCGGCCACACTTGGCAGTAGGTCCCGGGGAGGAATAATGCCCATGGAAGTAGGAGCTCCTACTTCCAAAGGGGAAAGTAAGCGGGAGAAGCAACTTGGCCTATCCGGCCAAGAGTCACTGTTCCCCGGCCACACTTGGCAGTAGGTCCCGGGGAGGAATAATGCCCATGGAAGTAGGAGCTCCTACTTCCAAAGGGGCAAGTCAGCGGGAGAAGCCACTTGGCCTATCCGGCCAAGAGTCACTGTTCCCCGGCCACACTTGGCAGGAGGTCCCGGGGAGGAATAATGCCCATGGAAGTAGGAGCTCCTACTTCCAAAGGGGCAAGTCAGCGGGAGAAGCCACTTGGGCTATCCGGCCACATGTCACTGTCCCCCGGCAACACTTGGCAGTAGGTCCCGGGGAGGAATAATGCCCATGGAAGTAAGAGCTCCTACTTCCAAAGGGGCAAGTCAGCGGGAGAAGCCACTTGGCCTATCCGGCCACATGTCACTGTCCCCCGGCCACACTTGGCAGTAGGTCCCGGGGAGGAATAATGCCCATGGAAGTAAGAGCTCCTACTTCCAAAGGGGCAAGTCAGCGGGAGCAGCCACTTGGCCTATCCGGCCAAGAGTCACTGTTCCCCGGCCACACTTGGCAGTAGGTCCCGGGGAGGAATAATGCCCATGGAAGTAGGAGCTCCTACTTCCAAAGGGGCAAGTCAGCGGGAGCAGCCACTTGGCCTATCCGTCCAAGAGTCACTGTTCCCCGGCCACACTTGGCTGTAGGTCCCGGGGAGGAATAATGCCCATGGAAGTAAGAGCTCCTACTTCCAAAGGGGCAAGTCAGCGGGAGAAGCCACTTGGCCTATCCGGCCACATGTCACTGTCCCCCGGCCACACTTGGCAGTAGGTCCCGGGGAGGAATAATGCCCATGGAAGTAGGAGCTACTACCTCCAAAGGGTGAAGACACTTGGCTCTAAGTCCTCGAGAGGTATACTGCCCATGGAAGTAAGAGCTCCTACTTCCATAGGGGCAAGTCAGCGGGAGAAGCCACTTGGCCTATCCGGCCACATGTCACTGTCCCCCGGCCAAGCTTGGCTGTAGGTCCCGGGGAGGAATAATGCCCATGGAAGTAGGAGCTCCTACTTCCAAAGGGGCAAGTCAGCGGAAGAAGCCACTAGTTCTATCCGGCCAAGAGTCACTGTTCCCCGGCCACACTTGGCAGTAGGTCCCGGGGAGGAATAATGCCCATGGAAGTAGGAGCTCCTACTTCCAAAGGGGCAAGTCAGCGGGAGAAGCCACTTGGCCTACCCAGGCAAGAGTCACTGTTCCCCGGCCACACTTGGCAGTAGGTCCCGGGGAGGAATAATGCCCATGGAAGTAGGAGCTCCTACTTCCAAAGGGGCAAGTCAGCGGGAGAAGCCACTTGGCCTATCCGGCCAAGAGTCACTGTTCCCCGGCCACACTTGGCAGTAGGTCCCGGGGAGGAATAATGACCATGGAAGTAAGAGCTCCTACTTCCAAAGGGGCAAGTCAGCGGGAGAAGCCACTTGGCCTATCCGGCCAAGAGTCACTGTTCCCCGGCCACACTTGGCAGTAGGTCCCGGGGAGGAATAATGCCCATGGAAGTAAGAGCTCCTACTTCCATAGGGGCAAGTCAGCGGGAGAAGCCACTTGGCCTATCCGGCCAAGAGTCACTGTTCCCCGGCCACACTTGGCAGTAGGTCCCGGGGAGGAATAATGCCCATGGAAGTAGGAGCTCACTTGGCTCTAAGTCTTCGAGAGGTATAATGCCCATGGAAGTAAGAGCTCCTACTTCCAAAGGGGCAAGTCAGCGGGAGAAGCCACTTCGCCTACCCGGCCAAGTGTCACTGTCCCCCGGCCAGACTTGGCGGCAAGTCCCGGGGAGGAATAATGCCCATGGAAGTAGGAGCTCCTACTTCCGAAGGGGCAAGTCAGCGGGAGAAGCCACTTCGCCTACCCGGCCAAGTGTCACTGTCCCCCGGCCAGACTTGGCGGCAAGTCCCGGGGAGGAATAATGCCCATGGAAGTAGGAGCTCACTTGGCTCTAAGTCTTCGAGAGGTATAATGCCCATGGAAGTAAGAGCTCCTACTTCCAAAGGGGCAAGTCAGCGGGAGAAGCCACTTCGCCTACCCGGCCAAGTGTCACTGTCCCCCGGCCAGACTTGGCGGCAAGTCCCGGGGAGGAATAATGCCCATGGAAGTAGGAGCTCCTACTTCCAAAGGGGCAAGTCAGCGGGAGCAGCCACTTGGCCTATCCGGCCAAGAGTCACTGTTCCCCGGCCACACTTGGCAGTAGGTCCCGGGGAGGAATAATGCCCATGGAAGTAGGAGCTCCTACTTCCAAAGGGGCAAGTCAGCGGGAGCAGCCACTTGGCCTATCCGTCCAAGAGTCACTGTTCCCCGGCCACACTTGGCTGTAGGTCCCGGGGAGGAATAATGCCCATGGAAGTAAGAGCTCCTACTTCCAAAGGGGCAAGTCAGCGGGAGAAGCCACTTGGCCTATCCGGCCACATGTCACTGTCCCCCGGCCACACTTGGCAGTAGGTCCCGGGGAGGAATAATGCCCATGGAAGTAGGAGCTACTACCTCCAAAGAGTGAAGACACTTGGCTCTAAGTCCACGAGAGGTATAGTGCCCATGGAAGTAAGAGCTCCTACTTCCAAAGGGTCAAGTCAGGGGAGAAGCCACTTGGCCTATCCGGCCAAGAGTCACTGTTCCCCGGCCACACTTGGCAGTAGGTCCCGGAGAGGAATAATGCCCATGGAAGTAGGAGCTCCTACTTCCAAAGGGGCAAGTCAGCGGGAGAAGCCACTTGGCATATACGGCCAAGAGTCACTGTTCCCCGGCCACACTTGGCAGTAGGTCCCGGGGAGGAATAATGCCCATGGAAGTAGGAGCTCCTACTTCCAAAGGGGCAAGTCAGCGGGAGAAGCCACTTGGCCTATCCGGCCACATGTCACTGTCCCCCGGCCACTCTTGGCAGTAGGTCCCGGGGAGGAATAATGCCCATGGAAGTAGGAGCTCCTACTTCCAAAGGGGCAAGTCAGCGGGAGAAGCCACTTGGCCTACCCAGGCAAGAGTCACTGTTCCCCGGCCACACTTGGCAGTAGGTCCCGGGGAGGAATAATGCCCATGGAAGTAGGAGCTCCTACTTCCAAAGGGTCAAGTCAGCGGGAGAAGCCACTTGGCCTATCCGGCCAAGAGTCACTGTTCCCCGGCCACACTTGGCAGTAGGTCCCGGGGAGGAATAATGCCCATGGAAGTAGGAGCTCCTACTTCCAAAGGGGCAAGTCAGCGGGAGAAGCCACTTGGCCTATCCGAACAAGAGTCACTGTTCCCCGGCCACACTTGGCAGGAGGTCCCGGGGAGGAATAATGCCCATGGAAGTAGGAGCTACTACCTCCAAAGGGTGAAGACACTTGGCTCTAAGTCCCCGAGAGGTATAGTGCCCATGGAAGTAGGAGCTCCTACTTCCAAAGGGGCAAGTCAGCGGGAGAAGCAACTTGGCCTATCCGGCCAAGAGTCACTGTTCCCCGGCCACACTTGGCAGGAGGTCCCGGGGAGGAATAATGCCCATGGAAGTAGGAGCTCCTACTTCCAAAGGGTCAAGTCAGCGGGAGAAGCCACTTGGCCTATCCGGCCAAGAGTCACTGTTCCCCGGCCACACTTGGCAGTAGGTCCCGGGGAGGAATAATGCCCATGGAAGTAGGAGCTCCTACTTCCAAAGGGGAAAGTAAGCGGGAGAAGCCACTTGGCCTATCCGGCCAAGAGTCACTGTTCCCCGGCCACACTTGGCAGTAGGTCCCGGGGAGGAATAATGCCCATGGAAGTAGGAGCTCCTACTTCCAAAGGGGAAAGTAAGCGGGAGAAGCAACTTGGCCTATCCGGCCAAGAGTCACTGTTCCCCGGCCACACTTGGCAGTAGGTCCCGGGGAGGAATAATGCCCATGGAAGTAGGAGCTCCTACTTCCAAAGGGGCAAGTCAGCGGGAGAAGCCACTTGGCCTATCCGGCCAAGAGTCACTGTTCCCCGGCCACACTTGGCAGGAGGTCCCGGGGAGGAATAATGCCCATGGAAGTAGGAGCTCCTACTTCCAAAGGGGCAAGTCAGCGGGAGAAGCCACTTGGGCTATCCGGCCACATGTCACTGTCCCCCGGCAACACTTGGCAGTAGGTCCCGGGGAGGAATAATGCCCATGGAAGTAAGAGCTCCTACTTCCAAAGGGGCAAGTCAGCGGGAGAAGCCACTTGGCCTATCCGGCCACATGTCACTGTCCCCCGGCCACACTTGGCAGTAGGTCCCGGGGAGGAATAATGCCCATGGAAGTAAGAGCTCCTACTTCCAAAGGGGCAAGTCAGCGGGAGCAGCCACTTGGCCTATCCGGCCAAGAGTCACTGTTCCCCGGCCACACTTGGCAGTAGGTCCCGGGGAGGAATAATGCCCATGGAAGTAGGAGCTCCTACTTCCAAAGGGGCAAGTCAGCGGGAGCAGCCACTTGGCCTATCCGTCCAAGAGTCACTGTTCCCCGGCCACACTTGGCTGTAGGTCCCGGGGAGGAATAATGCCCATGGAAGTAAGAGCTCCTACTTCCAAAGGGGCAAGTCAGCGGGAGAAGCCACTTGGCCTATCCGGCCACATGTCACTGTCCCCCGGCCACACTTGGCAGTAGGTCCCGGGGAGGAATAATGCCCATGGAAGTAGGAGCTACTACCTCCAAAGGGTGAAGACACTTGGCTCTAAGTCCTCGAGAGGTATACTGCCCATGGAAGTAAGAGCTCCTACTTCCATAGGGGCAAGTCAGCGGGAGAAGCCACTTGGCCTATCCGGCCACATGTCACTGTCCCCCGGCCAAGCTTGGCTGTAGGTCCCGGGGAGGAATAATGCCCATGGAAGTAGGAGCTCCTACTTCCAAAGGGGCAAGTCAGCGGAAGAAGCCACTAGTTCTATCCGGCCAAGAGTCACTGTTCCCCGGCCACACTTGGCAGTAGGTCCCGGGGAGGAATAATGCCCATGGAAGTAGGAGCTCCTACTTCCAAAGGGGCAAGTCAGCGGGAGAAGCCACTTGGCCTACCCAGGCAAGAGTCACTGTTCCCCGGCCACACTTGGCAGTAGGTCCCGGGGAGGAATAATGCCCATGGAAGTAGGAGCTCCTACTTCCAAAGGGGCAAGTCAGCGGGAGAAGCCACTTGGCCTATCCGGCCAAGAGTCACTGTTCCCCGGCCACACTTGGCAGTAGGTCCCGGGGAGGAATAATGACCATGGAAGTAAGAGCTCCTACTTCCAAAGGGGCAAGTCAGCGGGAGAAGCCACTTGGCCTATCCGGCCAAGAGTCACTGTTCCCCGGCCACACTTGGCAGTAGGTCCCGGGGAGGAATAATGCCCATGGAAGTAAGAGCTCCTACTTCCATAGGGGCAAGTCAGCGGGAGAAGCCACTTGGCCTATCCGGCCAAGAGTCACTCTTCCCCGGCTACACTTGGCAGTAGGTCCCGGGGAGGAATAATGACCATGGAAGTAAGAGCTCCTACTTCCAAAGGGGCAAGTCAGCGGGAGAAGCCACTTGGCCTATCCGGCCAAGAGTCACTGTTCCCCGGCCACACTTGGCAGTAGGTCCCGGGGAGGAATAATGCCCATGGAAGTAAGAGCTCCTACTTCCAAAGGGGCAAGTCAGCGGGAGAAGCCACTTGGCCTATCCGGCCAAGAGTCACTGTTCCCCGGCCACACTTGGCAGTAGGTCCCGGGGAGGAATAATGCCCATGGAAGTAGGAGCTCCTACTTCCAAAGGGGCAAGTCAGCGGGAGAAGCCACTTGGCCTATCCGGCAAAGAGTCACTGTTCCCCGGCTACACTTGGCAGTAGGTCCCGGGGAGGAATAATGACCATGGAAGTAAGAGCTCCTACTTCCAAAGGGGCAAGTCAGCGGGAGAAGCCACTTGGCCTATCCGGCCAAGAGTCACTGTTCCCCGGCCACACTTGGCAGTAGGTCCCGGGGAGGAATAATGCCCATGGAAGTAAGAGCTCCTACTTCCAAAGGGGCAAGTCAGCGGGAGAAGCCACTTGGCCTATCCGGCCAAGAGTCACTGTTCCCCGGCCACACTTGGCAGTAGGTCCCGGGGAGGAATAATGCCCATGGAAGTAGGAGCTCCTACTTCCAAAGGGGCAAGTCAGCGGGAGAAGCCACTTGGCCTATCCGGCCAGGAGTCACTGTTCCCCGGCCACTCTTGGCTGTAGGTCCCGGGGAGGAATAATGCCCATGGAAGTAAGAGCTCCTACTTCCAAAGGGGCAAGTCAGCGGGAGAAGCCACTTGGCCTATCCGGCCACATGTCACTGTCCCCCGGCCACACTTGGCAGTAGGTCCCGGGGAGGAATAATGCCCATGGAAGTAGGAGCTACTACCTCCAAAGGGTGAAGACACTTGGCTCTAAGTCCTCGAGAGGTATACTGCCCATGGAAGTAAGAGCTCCTACTTCCATAGGGGCAAGTCAGCGGGAGAAGCCACTTGGCCTATCCGGCCACATGTCACTGTCCCCCGGCCAAGCTTGGCTGTAGGTCCCGGGGAGGAATAATGCCCATGGAAGTAGGAGCTCCTACTTCCAAAGGGGCAAGTCAGCGGAAGAAGCCACTAGTTCTATCCGGCCAAGAGTCACTGTTCCCCGGCCACACTTGGCAGTAGGTCCCGGGGAGGAATAATGCCCATGGAAGTAGGAGCTCCTACTTCCAAAGGGGCAAGTCAGCGGGAGAAGCCACTTGGCCTACCCAGGCAAGAGTCACTGTTCCCCGGCCACACTTGGCAGTAGGTCCCGGGGAGGAATAATGCCCATGGAAGTAGGAGCTCCTACTTCCAAAGGGGCAAGTCAGCGGGAGAAGCCACTTGGCCTATCCGGCCAAGAGTCACTGTTCCCCGGCCACACTTGGCAGTAGGTCCCGGGGAGGAATAATGACCATGGAAGTAAGAGCTCCTACTTCCAAAGGGGCAAGTCAGCGGGAGAAGCCACTTGGCCTATCCGGCCAAGAGTCACTGTTCCCCGGCCACACTTGGCAGTAGGTCCCGGGGAGGAATAATGCCCATGGAAGTAAGAGCTCCTACTTCCATAGGGGCAAGTCAGCGGGAGAAGCCACTTGGCCTATCCGGCCAAGAGTCACTCTTCCCCGGCTACACTTGGCAGTAGGTCCCGGGGAGGAATAATGACCATGGAAGTAAGAGCTCCTACTTCCAAAGGGGCAAGTCAGCGGGAGAAGCCACTTGGCCTACCCGGCCAAGAGTCACTGTTCCCCGGCCACACTTGGCAGTAGGTCCCGGGGAGGAATAATGCCCATGGAAGTAAGAGCTCCTACTTCCAAAGGGGCAAGTCAGCGGGAGAAGCCACTTGGCCTATCCGGCCAAGAGTCACTGTTCCCCGGCCACACTTGGCAGTAGGTCCCGGGGAGGAATAATGCCCATGGAAGTAGGAGCTCCTACTTCCAAAGGGGCAAGTCAGCGGGAGAAGCCACTTGGCCTATCCGGCAAAGAGTCACTGTTCCCCGGCTACACTTGGCAGTAGGTCCCGGGGAGGAATAATGACCATGGAAGTAAGAGCTCCTACTTCCAAAGGGGCAAGTCAGCGGGAGAAGCCACTTGGCCTATCCGGCCAAGAGTCACTGTTCCCCGGCCACACTTGGCAGTAGGTCCCGGGGAGGAATAATGCCCATGGAAGTAAGAGCTCCTACTTCCAAAGGGGCAAGTCAGCGGGAGAAGCCACTTGGCCTATCCGGCCAAGAGTCACTGTTCCCCGGCCACACTTGGCAGTAGGTCCCGGGGAGGAATAATGCCCATGGAAGTAGGAGCTCCTACTTCCAAAGGGGCAAGTCAGCGGGAGAAGCCACTTGGCCTATCCGGCCAGGAGTCACTGTTCCCCGGCCACTCTTGGCTGTAGGTCCCGGGGAGGAATAATGCCCATGGAAGTAGGAGCTACTACCTCCAAAGGGGCAAGTCAGCGGGAGAAGCCACTTGGCCTATCCGGCCAAGAGTCACTGTTCCCCGGCCACACTTGGCAGTATGTCCCGGGGAGGAATAATGCCCATGGAAGTAGGAGCTACTACCTCCAAAGGGTGAAGACACTTGGCTCTAAGTCCCCGAGAGGTATACTGCCCATGGAAGTAAGAGCTCCTACTTCCATAGGGGCAAGTCAGCGGGAGAAGCCACTTGGCCTAACCGGCCAAGAGTCACTGTTCCCCGGCCACACTTGGCCGTAGGTCCCGGGGAGGAATAATGCCCATGGAAGTAGGAGCTCCTACTTCCAAAGGGGCAAGTCAGCGGGAGAAGCCACTCGGCCTATCCGGCCAAGAGTCACTGTTCCCCGGCCACACTTGGCAGTAGGTCCCGGGGAGGAATAATGCCCATGGAAGTAGGAGCTACTACTTCCAAAGGGGCAAGTCAGCGGGAGAAGCCACTTGGCCTATCCGGCCACATGTCACTGTTCCCCGGCCACACTTGGCAGTAGGTCCCGGGGAGGAATAATGCCCATGGAAGTAGGAGCTCCTACTTCCAAAGGGGCAAGTCAGCGGGAGAAGCCACTTGGCCTATCCGGCCAAGAGTCACTGTTCCCCGGCCACACTTGGCAGTAGGTCCCGGGGAGGAATAATGCCCATGGAAGTAGGAGCTCCTACTTCCAAAGGGGCAAGTCAGCGGGAGAAGCCACTAGTTCTATCCGGCCAAGAGTCACTGTTCCCCGGCCACACTTGGCAGTAGGTCCCGGGGAGGAATAATGCCCATGGAAGTAGGAGCTCACTTGGCTCTAAGTCTTCGAGAGGTATAATGCCCATGGAAGTAAGAGCTCCTACTTCCAAAGGGGCAAGTCAGCGGGAGAAGCCACTTCGCCTACCCGGCCAAGTGTCACTGTCCCCCGGCCAGACTTGGCGGCAAGTCCCGGGGAGGAATAATGCCCATGGAAGTAGGAGCTCCTACTTCCAAAGGGGCAAGTCAGCGGGAGAAGCCACTTCGCCTACCCGGCCAAGTGTCACTGTCCCCCGGCCAGACTTGGCGGCAAGTCCCGGGGAGGAATAATGCCCATGGAAGTAGGAGCTCCTACTTCCAAAGGGGCAAGTCAGCGGGAGAAGCCACTTCGCCTACCCGGCCAAGTGTCACTGTCCCCCGGCCAGACTTGGCGGCAAGTCCCGGGGAGGAATAATGCCCATGGAAGTAGGAGCTCACTTGGCTCTAAGTCTTCGAGAGGTATAATGCCCATGGAAGTAAGAGCTCCTACTTCCAAAGGGGCAAGTCAGCGGGAGAAGCCACTTCGCCTACCCGGCCAAGTGTCACTGTCCCCCGGCCAGACTTGGCGGCAAGTCCCGGGGAGGAATAATGCCCATGGAAGTAGGAGCTCCTACTTCCAAAGGGGCAAGTCAGCGGGAGAAGCCACTTCGCCTACCCGGCCAAGTGTCACTGTCCCCCGGCCAGACTTGGCGGCAAGTCCCGGGGAGGAATAATGCCCATGGAAGTAGGAGCTCCTACTTCCAAAGGGGCAAGTCAGCGGGAGAAGCCACTTCGCCTACCCGGCCAAGTGTCACTGTCCCCCGGCCAGACTTGGCGGCAAGTCCCGGGGAGGAATAATGCCCATGGAAGAGGAGCTCCTACTTCCAAAGGGGCAAGTCAGCGGGAGAAGCCACTTCGCCTACCCGGCCAAGTGTCACTGTCCCCCGGCCAGACTTGGCGGCAAGTCCCGGGGAGGAATAATGCCCATGGAAGTAGGAGCTCACTTGGCTCTAAGTCTTCGAGAGGTATAATGCCCATGGAAGTAAGAGCTCCTACTTCCAAAGGGGCAAGTCAGCGGGAGAAGCCACTTCGCCTACCCGGCCAAGTGTCACTGTCCCCCGGCCAGACTTGGCGGGAAGTCCCGGGGAGGAATAATGCCCATGGAAGTAGGAGCTCCTACTTCCAAAGGGGCAAGTCAGCGGGAGAAGCCACTTCGCCTACCCGGCCAAGTGTCACTGTCCCCCGGCCAGACTTGGCGGCAAGTCCCGGGGAGGAATAATGCCCATGAAGTAGGAGCTCCTACTTCCAAAGGGGCAAGTCAGCGGGAGAAGCCACTTCGCCTACCCGGCCAAGTGTCACTGTCCCCCGGCCCAGACTTGGCGGCAAGTCCCGGGGAGGAATAATGCCCATGGAAGTAGGAGCTCACTTGGCTCTAAGTCTTCGAGAGGTATAATGCCCATGGAAGTAAGAGCTCCTACTTCCAAAGGGGCAAGTCAGCGGGAGAAGCCACTTCGCCTACCCGGCCAAGTGTCACTGTCCCCCGGCCAGACTTGGCGGCAAGTCCCGGGGAGGAATAATGCCCATGGAAGTAGGAGCTCACTTGGCTCTAAGTCTTCGAGAGGTATAATGCCCATGGAAGTAAGAGCTCCTACTTCCAAAGGGGCAAGTCAGCGGGAGAAGCCACTTCGCCTACCCGGCCAAGTGTCACTGTCCCCCGGCCAGACTTGGCGGCAAGTCCCCGGGGAGGAATAATGCCCATGGAAGTAGGAGCTCCTACTTCCAAAGGGGCAAGTCAGCGGGAGAAGCCACTTCGCCTACCCGGCCAAGTGTCACTGTCCCCGGCCAGACTTGGCGGCAAGTCCCGGGGAGGAATAATGCCCATGGAAGTAGGAGCTCCTACTTCCAAGGGGCAAGTCAGCGGGAGAAGCCACTTCGCCTACCCGGCCAAGTGTCACTGTCCCCGGCCAGACTTGGCGGCAAGTCCCGGGGAGGAATAATGCCCATGGAAGTAGGAGCTCCTACTTCCAAAGGGGCAAGTCAGCGGGAGAAGCCACTTCGCCTACCCGGCCAAGTGTCACTGTCCCCGGCCAGACTTGGCGGCAAGTCCCGGGGAGGAATAATGCCCATGGAAGTAGGAGCTCACTTGGCTCTAAGTCTTCGAGAGGTATAATGCCCATGGAAGTAAGAGCTCCTACTTCCAAAGGGCAAGTCAGCGGGAGAAGCCACTTCGCCTACCCGGCCAAGTGTCACTGTCCCCCGGCCAGACTTGGCGGGAAGTCCCGGGAGGAATAATGCCCATGGAAGTAGGAGCTCCTACTTCCAAAGGGGCAAGTCAGCGGGAGAAGCCACTTCGCCTACCCGGCCAAGTGTCACTGTCCCCCGGCCAGACTTGGCGGCAAGTCCGGGGAGGAATAATGCCCATGGAAGTAGGAGCTCCTACTTCCAAAGGGGCAAGTCAGCGGAGAAGCCACTTCGCCTACCCGGCCAAGTGTCACTGTCCCCCGGCCAGACTTGGCGGCAAGTCCCGGGGAGGAATAATGCCCATGGAAGTAGGAGCTCCTACTTCCAAAGGGGCAAGTCAGCGGGAGAAGCCACTTCGCCTACCCGGCCAAGTGTCACTGTCCCCCGGCCAGACTGGCGGCAAGTCCCGGGGAGGAATAATGCCCATGGAAGTAGGAGCTCACTTGGCTCTAAGTCTTCGAGAGGTATAATGCCCATGGAAGTAAGAGCTCTACTTCCAAAGGGGCAAGTCAGCGGGAGAAGCCACTTCGCCTACCCGGCCAAGTGTCACTGTCCCCCGGCCAGACTTGGCGGGAAGTCCCGGGAGGAATAATGCCCATGGAAGTAGGAGCTCCTACTTCCAAAGGGGCAAGTCAGCGGAGAAGCCACTTCGCCTACCCGGCCAAGTGTCACTGTCCCCCGGCCAGACTTGGCGGCAAGTCCGGGGAGGAATAATGCCCATGGAAGTAGGAGCTCCTACTTCCAAAGGGGCAAGTCAGCGGGAGAAGCCACTTCGCCTACCCGGCCAGTGTCACTGTCCCCCGGCCAGACTTGGCGGCAAGTCCCGGGGAGGAATATGCCCATGGAAGTAGGAGCTCACTTGGCTCTAAGTCTTCGAGAGGTATAATGCCCATGGAAGTAAGAGCTCCTACTTCCAAAGGGGCAAGTCAGCGGAGAAGCCACTTCGCCTACCCGGCCAAGTGTCACTGTCCCCCGGCCAGACTTGGCGGGAAGTCCCGGGGAGGAATAATGCCCATGGAAGTAGGAGCTCCTACTTCCAAAGGGGCAAGTCAGCGGAGAAGCCACTTCGCCTACCCGGCCAAGTGTCACTGTCCCCGGCCAGACTTGGCGGCAAGTCCCGGGGAGGAATAATGCCCATGAAGTAGGAGCTCCTACTTCCAAAGGGGCAAGTCAGCGGGAGAAGCCACTTCGCCTACCCGGCCAAGTGTCACTGTCCCCCGGCCAGACTTGGCGGCAAGTCCGGGGAGGAATAATGCCCATGGAAGTAGGAGCTCACTTGGCTCTAAGTCTTCGAGAGGTATAATGCCCATGGAAGTAAGAGCTCCTACTTCCAAAGGGGCAAGTCAGCGGGAGAAGCCACTTCGCCTACCCGGCCAAGTGTCACTGTCCCCCGGCCAGACTTGGCGGCAAGTCCCGGGGAGGAATAATGCCCATGGAAGTAGGAGCTCCTACTTCCAAAGGGGCAAGTCAGCGGGAGAAGCCACTTCGCCTACCCGGCCAAGTGTCACTGTCCCCCGGCCAGACTTGGCGGCAAGTCCCGGGGAGGAATAATGCCCATGGAAGTAGGAGCTCCTACTTCCAAAGGGGCAAGTCAGCGGGAGAAGCCACTTCGCCTACCCGGCCAAGTGTCACTGTCCCCCGGCCAGACTTGGCGGCAAGTCCCGGGGAGGAATAATGCCCATGGAAGTAGGAGCTCACTTGGCTCTAAGTCTTCGAGAGGTATAATGCCCATGGAAGTAAGAGCTCCTACTTCCAAAGGGGCAAGTCAGCGGGAGAAGCCACTTCGCCTACCCGGCCAAGTGTCACTGTCCCCCGGCCAGACTTGGCGGCAAGTCCCGGGGAGGAATAATGCCCCATGGAGCTCGGGCAGACTAGAAGTAACCTCGTCTGCCCGCTGGAGGGCGCCCTTCCCGGAGCGGAGGGGACCCCCTTGGCCACAAAGTGCAAGCCGAGTTTGGAGCTCGAAACCCGGCCACGCTTGGTCGTAGGTCCCGGTGAGGAACATGGCCATGGAAGTCGGAGCTCAAACCTCCAAATTGACCTCAGCGGGAGCACTTGCTGAGGCTGCCCGGGCATGGGTTACTGTTCCCGGGCACACTTGGTCGTAGGTCCAAGTGTGGAACGTGTCCATGGAAGTTGAAGTGAAGAGAACCGCGAAAGGGAGTTTTGCGCGAAGCCGCGGCCGAGGAGGGCTCACCGATCCCGGCGTGATTTCTGCCAGGCCCGGTACCCAAACCGAACTCCGCATGGTGGCTGGATCCGCGACCCTGGAACCCTGGGCCGGGAGCCTAGGGGCGAGAGGGGCCCCATGGAGCTCGGGCAGACTAGAAGTACCCTCGTCTGCCCGCTGGAGGGCGCCCTTCCCGGAGCGGAGGGGACCCCCCAAGCGACCAAGTGCAAGCCGAGTTTGGAGCTCGAAACCCGGCCACACTTGGTAGTATGTCCCGGTGAGGAACATGCCCATGGAAGTAAGAGCTCAGCGGGAGCAGCCACTCAGGCTACCCGGGAATGTGTCACTGTCCCCCGGCCAAGACTTGGCGGCAAGTCCCGGGGAGGAATAGTTCCCATGGAAGTAGCTCAGCGGGAGCAGCCGCTCAGGCTACCCGGGAATGTGTCACTGTCCCCCGGCCAGACTTGGCGGCAGGTCCCGGGAGGAATAGTGCTCATGGAAGTAGCTCAGCGGGAGCAGCCACTCAGGCTACCCGGGAATGTGTCACTGTCCCTCGGCCACACTTGGTCGTTGATTCCTGATGAGGAACATGCCCATGGAACTAAAGAGTGCAGCGGGAGCAGCCGCTCAGGCTACCCGGGAATGTGTCACTGTCCCCCGGCCAGACTTGGCGGCAGGTCCCGGGGAGGAATAGTGCCCATGGAAGTCGGAGCTCCAACCTCCAAGTTGACCTCAGCGGGAGCAGCCGCTGAGGCTACCCGGGCATGGGTGACTGTTCCCGGGCACACTTGGTCGTAGGTCCAAGTGTGGAACGTGTCCATGGAAGTTGAAGGGAAGAGAACCGCGAAAGGGAGTTTGGAGGCTGAGCCGCGGCCGAGGAGGTCTCACCGATCCCGGCGTGATTCCAGCCAGGCCCGGTACCCTATACCGAACTCGACAGGGTGGCTGTATCCGGGACCCTGGAACCCTGGGCGGGGAGCCTAGGGGCGAGAGGGGCCCCATGGAGCTCGGGCAGACTAGAAGTACCCTCGTCTGCCCGCTGGAGGGCGCCCTTCCCGGAGCGGAGGGGACCCCCAAGCGACCAAGTGCAAGCCGAGTTTGGAGCTCGAAACCCGGCCACACTTGGTAGTATGTCCCGGTGAGGAACATGCCCATGGAAGTAAGAGCTCAGCGGGAGCAGCCACTCAGGCTACCCGGGAATGTGTCACTGTCCCCCGGCCAAGACTTGGCGGCAAGTCCCGGGGAGGAATAGTTCCCATGGAAGTAGCTCAGCGGGAGCAGCCACTCAGGCTACCCGGGAATGTGTCACTGTCCCCCGGCCAGACTTGGCGGCAGGTCCCGGGGAGGAATAGTGCTCATGGAAGTAGCTCAGCGGGAGCAGCTGCTGAGGCTACCCGGGAATGTGTCACTGTCCCTGGGCCACACTTGGTCCGTTGGTTCCTGATGAGGAACATGCCCATGGAAGTAAGAGTTCAGCGGGAGAAGCCGCTCAGGCTACCCGGGAATGTGTCACTGTCCCCTCGGCCAGACTTGGCGGCAGGTCCCGGGGAGGAATAGTGCCCATGGAAGTCGGAGCTCCAACCTCCAAGTTGACCTCAGCGGGAGCAGGCCGCTGAGGCTACCCGGGCATGGGTGACTGTTGGTGTGGAACATGCCCATGGGAAGTTGAAGGGAAGAGAACCGCGAAAGGAGTTTGGAGGCTGAGCCGCGGCCGAGGAGGTCTCACCGATCCCGGCGTGATTCCAGCCAGCCCGGTACCCTATACCGAACTCTACAGGGTGGCTGTATCCGGGACCCTGGAACCCTGGGCGGGGAGCCTAGGGGCGAGAGGGGCCCCATGGAGCTCGGGCAGACTAGAAGTACCCTCGTCTGCCCGCTGGAGGGCGCCCTTCCCGGAGCGGAGGGGACCCCCAAGCGACCAAGTGCAAGCCGAGTTTGGAGCTCGAAACCCGGCCACACTTGGTAGTATGTCCCGGTGAGGAACATGCCCATGGAAGTAAGAGCTCAGCGGGAGCAGCCACTCAGGCTACCCGGGAATGTGTCACTGTCCCCCGGCCAAGACTTGGCGGCAAGTCCCGGGGAGGAATAGTGCCCATGGAAGTAGCTCAGCGGGAGCAGCCGCTCAGGCTACCCGGGAATGTGTCACTGTCCCCCGGCCAGACTTGGCGGCAGGTCCCGGGGAGGAATAGTGCTCATGGAAGTAGCTCAGCGGGAGCAGCTGCTGAGGCTACCCGGGAATGTGTCACTGTCCCTGGGCCACACTTGGTCGTTGGTTCCTGATGAGGAACATGCCCATGGAAGTAAGAGTTCAGCGGGAGCAGCCGCTCAGGGCTACCCGGGAATGTGTCACTGTCCCCCGGCCAGACTTGGCGGCAGGTCCCGGGGAGGAATAGTGCCCATGGAAGTCGGAGCTCCAGCCTCCAAGTTGACCTCAGCGGGAGCAGCCGCTGAGGCTACCCGGGCATGGGTGACTGTTCCCCGGCCACACTTGGTCGGAGGTCCCGGTGTGGAACATGCCCATGGAAGTTGAAGGGAAGAGAACCGCGAAAGGGAGTTTGGAGGCTGAGCCGCGGCCGAGGAGGTCTCACCGATCCCGGCGTGATTCCAGCCAGGCCCGGTACCCTATACGAACTCGGCAGGGTGGCTGTATCCGGGACCCTGGAACCCTGGGCGGGGAGCCTAGGGGCGAGAGGGGCCCCATGGAGCTCGGGCAGACCTAGAAGTACCCTCGTCTGCCCGCTGGAGGGCGCCCTTCCCGGAGCGGAGGGGACCCCCAAGCGACCAAGTGCAAGCCGAGTTTGGAGCTCGAAACCCGGCCACACTTGGTAGTATGTCCCGGTGAGGAACATGCCCATGGAAGTAAGAGCTCAGCGGGAGCAGCCACTCAGGCTACCCGGCAATGTGTCACTGTCCCCCGGCCAAGACTTGGCGGCAAGTCCCGGGGAGGAATAGTGCCCATGGAAGTAGCTCAGCGGGAGCAGCCGCTCAGGCTACCCGGGAATGTGTCACTGTCCCCCGGCCAGACTTGGCGGCAGGTCCCGGGGAGGAATAGTGCTCATGGAAGTAGCTCAGCGGGAGCAGCTGCTGAAGATACCCGGGAATGTGTCACTGTCCCTGGGCCACACTTGGTCGTTGGTTCCTGATGAGGAACATGCCCATGGAAGTAAGAGTTCAGCGGGAGAAGCCGCTCAGGCTACCCGGGAATGTGTCACTGTCCCCCGGCCAGACTTGGCGGCAGGTCCCGGGGAGGAATAGTGCCCATGGAAGTCGGAGCTCCAACCTCCAAGTTGACCTCAGCGGGAGCACTTGCTGAGGCTACCCGGGCATGGGCGACTGTTCCCCGGCCACACTTGGTCGGAGGTCCCGGGTGGAACATGCCCATGGAAGTTGAAGGGAAGAGAACCGCGAAAGGGAGTTTGGAGGCTGAGCCGCGGCCGAGGAGGTCTCACCGATCCCGGCGTGATTCCAGCCAGGCCCGGTACCCTATACCGAACTCGGCAGGGTGGCTGTATCCGGGACCCTGGAACCCTGGGGCGGGGAGCCTAGGGGCGAGAGGGGCCCCATGGAGCTCGGGCAGACTAGAAGTACCCTCGTCTGCCCGCTGGAGGGCGCCCTTCCCGGAGCGGAGGGGACCCCCAAGCGACCAAGTGCAAGCCGAGTTTGGAGCTCGAAACCCGGCCACACTTGGTAGTATGTCCCGGTGAGGAACATGCCCATGGAAGTAAGAGCTCAGCGGGAGCAGCCACTCAGGCTACCCGGCAATGTGTCACTGTCCCCCGGCCAAGACTTGGCGGCAAGTCCCGGGGAGGAATAGTGCCCATGGAAGTAGCTCAGCGGGAGCAGCCGCTCAGGCTACCCGGGAATGTGTCACTGTCCCCCGGCCAGACTTGGCGGCAGGTCCCGGGGAGGAATAGTGCTCATGGAAGTAGCTCAGCGGGAGCAGCTGCTGAAGATACCCGGGAATGTGTCACTGTCCCTGGGCCACACTTGGTCGTTGGTTCCTGATGAGGAACATGCCCATGGAAGTAAGAGTTCAGCGGGAGAAGCCGCTCAGGCTACCCGGGAATGTGTCACTGTCCCCCGGCCAGACTTGGCGGCAGGTCCCGGGGAGGAATAGTGCCCATGGAAGTCGGAGCTCCAACCTCCAAGTTGACCTCAGCGGGAGCACTTGCTGAGGCTACCCGGGCATGGGCGACTGTTCCCCGGCCACACTTGGTCGGAGGTCCCGGTGTGGAACATGCCCATGGAAGTTGAAGGGAAGAGAACCGCGAAAGGGAGTTTGGAGGCTGAGCCGCGGCCGAGGAGGTCTCACCGATCCCGGCGTGATTCCAGCCAGGCCCGGTACCCTATACCGAACTCGGCAGGGTGGCTGTATCCGGGACCCTGGAACCCTGGGCGGGGAGCCTAGGGGCGAGAGGGGCCCCATGGAGCTCGGGCAGACTAGAAGTACCCTCGTCTGCCCGCTGGAGGGCGCCCTTCCCGGAGCGGAGGGGACCCCCAAGCGACCAAGTGCAAGCCGAGTTTGGAGCTCGAAACCCGGCCACACTTGGTAGTATGTCCCGGTGAGGAACATGCCCATGGAAGTAAGAGCTCAGCGGGAGCAGCCACTCAGGCTACCCGGCAATGTGTCACTGTCCCCCGGCCAAGACTTGGCGGCAAGTCCCGGGGAGGAATAGTGCCCATGGAAGTAGCTCAGCGGGAGCAGCCGCTCAGGCTACCCGGGAATGTGTCACTGTCCCCCGGCCAGACTTGGCGGCAGGTCCCGGGGAGGAATAGTGCTCATGGAAGTAGCTCAGCGGGAGCAGCTGCTGAAGATACCCGGGAATGTGTCACTGTCCCTGGGCCACACTTGGTCGTTGGTTCCTGATGAGGAACATGCCCATGGAAGTAAGAGTTCAGCGGGAGAAGCCGCTCAGGCTACCCGGGAATGTGTCACTGTCCCCCGGCCAGACTTGGCGGCAGGTCCCGGGGAGGAATAGTGCCCATGGAAGTCGGAGCTCCAACCTCCAAGTTGACCTCAGCGGGAGCACTTGCTGAGGCTACCCGGGCATGGGCGACTGTTCCCCGGCCACACTTGGTCGGAGGTCCCGGTGTGGAACATGCCCATGGAAGTTGAAGGGAAGAGAACCGCGAAAGGGAGTTGGGAGGCTGAGCCGCGGCCGAGGAGGTCTCACCGATCCCGGCGTGATTCCAGCCAGGCCCGGTACCCTATACCGAACTCGACAGGGTGGCTGTATCCGGGACCCTGGAACCCTGGGCGGGGAGCCTAGGGGCGAGAGGGGCCCCATGGAGCTCGGGCAGACTAGAAGTACCCTCGTCTGCCCGCTGGAGGGCGCCCTTCCCGGAGCGGAGGGGACCCCCCAAGCGACCAAGTGCAAGCCGAGTTTGGAGCTCGAAACCCGGCCACACTTGGTAGTATGTCCCGGTGAGGAACATGCCCATGGAAGTAAGAGCTCAGCGGGAGCAGCCACTCAGGCTACCCGGGAATGTGTCACTGTCCCCCGGCCAGACTTGGCGGCAGGTCCCGGGGAGGAATAGTGCCCATGGAAGTAGCCCAGCGGGAGCAGCCGCTCAGGCTACCCGGGAATGTGTCACTGTCCCCCGGCCAGACTTGGCGGCAGGTCCCGGGGAGGAATAGTGCTCATGGAAGTAGCTCAGCGGGAGCAGCTGCTGAGGCTACCCGGGAATGTGTCACTGTCCCTGGGCAACACTTGGTCGTTGGTTCCTGATGAGGAACATGCCCATGGAAGTAAGAGTTCAGCGGGAGAAGCCGCTCAAGCTACCCGGGAATGTGTCACTGTCCCCCGGCCAGACTTGGCGGCAGGTCCCGGGGAGGAATAGTGCCCATGGAAGTCGGAGCTCCAACCTCCAAGTTGACCTCAGCGGGAGCACTTGCTGAGGCTACCCGGGCATGGGCGACTGTTCCCCGGCCACACTTGGTCGGAGGTCCCGGTGTGGAACATGCCCATGGAAGTTGAAGGGAAGAGAACCGCGAAAGGGAGTTTGGAGGCTGAGCCGCGGCCGAGGAGGTCTCACCGATCCCGGCGTGATTCCAGCCAGGCCCGGTACCCTATACCGAACTCGGCAGGGTGGCTGTATCCGGGACCCTGGAACCCTGGGCGGGGAGCCTAGGGGCGAGAGGGGCCCCATGGAGCTCGGGCAGACTAGAAGTACCCTCGTCTGCCCGCTGGAGGGCGCCCTTCCCGGAGCGGAGGGGACCCCCAAGCGACCAAGTGCAAGCCGAGTTTGGAGCTCGAAACCCGGCCACACTTGGTAGTATGTCCCGGTGAGGAACATGCCCATGGAAGTAAGAGCTCAGCGGGAGCAGCCACTCAGGCTACCCGGCAATGTGTCACTGTCCCCCGGCCAAGACTTGGCGGCAAGTCCCGGGGAGGAATAGTGCCCATGGAAGTAGCTCAGCGGGAGCAGCCGCTCAGGCTACCCGGGAATGTGTCACTGTCCCCCGGCCAGACTTGGCGGCAGGTCCCGGGGAGGAATAGTGCTCATGGAAGTAGCTCAGCGGGAGCAGCTGCTGAAGATACACGGGAATGTGTCACTGTCCCTGGGCCACACTTGGTCGTTGGTTCCTGATGAGGAACATGCCCATGGAAGTAAGAGTTCAGCGGGAGAAGCCGCTCAGGCTACCCGGGAATGTGTCACTGTCCCCCGGCCAGACTTGGCGGCAGGTCCCGGGGAGGAATAGTGCCCATGGAAGTCGGAGCTCCAACCTCCAAGTTGACCTCAGCGGGAGCACTTGCTGAGGCTACCCGGGCATGGGCGACTGTTCCCCGGCCACACTTGGTCGGAGGTCCCGGTGTGGAACATGCCCATGGAAGTTGAAGGGAAGAGAACCGCGAAAGGGAGTTTGGAGGCTGAGCCGCGGCCGAGGAGGTCTCACCGATCCCGGCGTGATTCCAGCCAGGCCCGGTACCCTATACCGAACTCGGCAGGGTGGCTGTATCCGGGACCCTGGAACCCTGGGCGGGGAGCCTAGGGGCGAGAGGGGCCCCATGGAGCTCGGGCAGACTAGAAGTACCCTCGTCTGCCCGCTGGAGGGCGCCCTTCCCGGAGCGGAGGGGACCCCCAAGCGACCAAGTGCAAGCCGAGTTTGGAGCTCGAAACCCGGCCACACTTGGTAGTTGGTCCCGGTGAGGAACATGCCCATGGAAGTAAGAGCTCAGCGGGAGCAGCCACTCAGGCTACCCGGCAATGTGTCACTGTCCCCCGGCCAAGACTTGGCGGCAAGTCCCGGGGAGGAATAGTGCCCATGGAAGTAGCTCAGCGGGAGCAGCTGCTGAGGCTACCCGGGAATGTGTCACTGTCCCCCGGCCAGACTTGGCGGCAGGTCCCGGGGAGGAATAGTGCTCATGGAAGTAGCTCAGCGGGAGCAGCTGCTGAGGCTACCCGGGAATGTGTCACTGTCCCTGGGCAACACTTGGTCGTTGGTTCCTGATGAGGAACATGCCCATGGAAGTAAGAGTTCAGCGGGAGAAGCCGCTCAAGCTACCCGGGAATGTGTCACTGTCCCCCGGCCAGACTTGGCGGCAGGTCCCGGGGAGGAATAGTGCCCATGGAAGTCGGAGCTCCAGCCTCCAAGTTGACCTCAGCGGGAGCAGCCGCTGAGGCTACCCGGGCATGGGTGACTGTTCCCCGGCCACACTTGGTCGGAGGTCCCGGTGTGGAACATGCCCATGGAAGTTGAAGGGAAGAGAACCGCGAAAGGGAGTCTTGAGGCTGAGCCGCGGCCGAGGAGGTCTCACCGATCCCGGCGTGATTCCAGCCAGGCCCGGTACCCTATACCGAACTCGACAGGGTGGCTGTATCCGGGACCCTGGAACCCTGGGCGGGGAGCCTAGGGGCGAGAGGGGCCCCATGGAGCTCGGGCAGACTAGAAGTACCCTCGTCTGCCCGCTGGAGGGCGCCCTTCCCGGAGCGGAGGGGACCCCCCAAGCGACCAAGTGCAAGCCGAGTTTGGAGCTCGAAACCCGGCCACACTTGGTAGTTGGTCCCGGTGAGGAACATGCCCATGGAAGTAAGAGCTCAGCGGGAGCAGCCACTCAGGCTACCCGGCAATGTGTCACTGTCCCCCGGCCAAGACTTGGCGGCAAGTCCCGGGGAGGAATAGTGCCCATGGAAGTAGCTCAGCGGGAGCAGCTGCTGAGGCTACCCGGGAATGTGTCACTGTCCCCCGGCCAGACTTGGCGGCAGGTCCCGGGGAGGAATAGTGCTCATGGAAGTAGCTCAGCGGGAGCAGCTGCTGAGGCTACCCGGGAATGTGTCACTGTCCCTGGGCCACACTTGGTCGTTGGTTCCTGATGAGGAACATGCCCATGGAAGTAAGAGTGCAGCGGGAGCAGCCGCTCAGGCTACCCGGGAATGTGTCACTGTCCCCCGGCCAGACTTGGCGGCAGGTCCCGGGGAGGAATAGTGCCCATGGAAGTCGGAGCTCCAACCTCCAAGTTGACCTCAGCGGGAGCACTTGCTGAGGCTACCCGGGCATGGGCGACTGTTCCCCGGCCACACTTGGTCGGAGGTCCCGGTGTGGAACATGCCCATGGAAGTTGAAGGGAAGAGAACCGCGAAAGGGAGTTTGGAGGCTGAGCCGCGGCCGAGGAGGTCTCACCGATCCCGGCGTGATTCCAGCCAGGCCCGGTACCCTATACCGAACTCGGCAGGGTGGCTGTATCCGGGACCCTGGAACCCTGGGCGGGGAGCCTAGGGGCGAGAGGGGCCCCATGGAGCTCGGGCAGACTAGAAGTACCCTCGTCTGCCCGCTGGAGGGCGCCCTTCCCGGAGCGGAGGGGACCCCCAAGCGACCAAGTGCAAGCCGAGTTTGGAGCTCGAAACCCGGCCACACTTGGTAGTATGTCCCGGTGAGGAACATGCCCATGGAAGTAAGAGCTCAGCGGGAGCAGCCACTCAGGCTACCCGGCAATGTGTCACTGTCCCCCGGCCAAGACTTGGCGGCAAGTCCCGGGGAGGAATAGTGCCCATGGAAGTAGCTCAGCGGGAGCAGCCGCTCAGGCTACCCGGGAATGTGTCACTGTCCCCCGGCCAGACTTGGCGGCAGGTCCCGGGGAGGAATAGTGCTCATGGAAGTAGCTCAGCGGGAGCAGCTGCTGAAGATACCCGGGAATGTGTCACTGTCCCTGGGCCACACTTGGTCGTTGGTTCCTGATGAGGAACATGCCCATGGAAGTAAGAGTTCAGCGGGAGAAGCCGCTCAGGCTACCCGGGAATGTGTCACTGTCCCCCGGCCAGACTTGGCGGCAGGTCCCGGGGAGGAATAGTGCCCATGGAAGTCGGAGCTCCAACCTCCAAGTTGACCTCAGCGGGAGCACTTGCTGAGGCTACCCGGGCATGGGCGACTGTTCCCCGGCCACACTTGGTCGGAGGTCCCGGTGTGGAACATGCCCATGGAAGTTGAAGGGAAGAGAACCGCGAAAGGGAGTTTGGAGGCTGAGCCGCGGCCGAGGAGGTCTCACCGATCCCGGCGTGATTCCAGCCAGGCCCGGTACCCTATACCGAACTCGACAGGGTGGCTGTATCCGGGACCCTGGAACCCTGGGCGGGGAGCCTAGGGGCGAGAGGGGCCCCATGGAGCTCGGGCAGACTAGAAGTACCCTCGTCTGCCCGCTGGAGGGCGCCCTTCCCGGAGCGGAGGGGACCCCCCAAGCGACCAAGTGCAAGCCGAGTTTGGAGCTCGAAACCCGGCCACACTTGGTAGTATGTCCCGGTGAGGAACATGCCCATGGAAGTAAGAGCTCAGCGGGAGCAGCCACTCAGGCTACCCGGGAATGTGTCACTGTCCCCCGGCCAAGACTTGGCGGCAAGTCCCGGGGAGGAATAGTGCCCATGGAAGTAGCTCAGCGGGAGCAGCCACTCAGGCTACCCGGGAATGTGTCACTGTCCCCCGGCCAAGACTTGGCGGCAAGTCCCGGGGAGGAATAGTGCTCATGGAAGTAGCTCAGCGGGAGCAGCTGCTGAGGCTACCCGGGAATGTGTCACTGTCCCTGGGCCACACTTGGTCGTTGGTTCCTGATGAGGAACATGCCCATGGAAGTAAGAGTTCAGCGGGAGAAGCCGCTCAAGCTACCCGGGAATGTGTCACTGTCCCCCGGCCAGACTTGGCGGCAGGTCCCGGGGAGGAACAGTGCCCATGGAAGTCGGAGCTCCAACCTCCAAGTTGACCTCAGCGGGAGCACTTGCTGAGGCTACCCGGGCATGGGCGACTGTTCCCCGGCCACACTTGGTCGGAGGTCCCGGTGTGGAACATGCCCATGGAAGTTGAAGGGAAGAGAACCGCGAAAGGGAGTTTGGAGGCTGAGCCGCGGCCGAGGAGGTCTCACCGATCCCGGCGTGATTCCAGCCAGGCCCGGTACCCTATACCGAACTCGGCAGGGTGGCTGTATCCGGGACCCTGGAACCCTGGGCGGGGAGCCTAGGGGCGAGAGGGGCCCCATGGAGCTCGGGCAGACTAGAAGTACCCTCGTCTGCCCGCTGGAGGGCGCCCTTCCCGGAGCGGAGGGGACCCCCAAGCGACCAAGTGCAAGCCGAGTTTGGAGCTCGAAACCCGGCCACACTTGGTAGTATGTCCCGGTGAGGAACATGCCCATGGAAGTAAGAGCTCAGCGGGAGCAGCCACTCAGGCTACCCGGCAATGTGTCACTGTCCCCCGGCCAAGACTTGGCGGCAAGTCCCGGGAGGAATAGTGCCCATGGAAGTAGCTCAGCGGGAGCAGCCGCTCAGGCTACCCGGGAATGTGTCACTGTCCCCCGGCCAGACTTGGCGGCAGGTCCCGGGGAGGAATAGTGCTCATGGAAGTAGCTCAGCGGGAGCAGCCACTCAGGCTACCCGGGAATGTGTCACTGTCCCTGGGCCACACTTGGTCGTTGGTTCCTGATGAGGAACATGCCCATGGAAGTAAGAGTTCAGCGGGAGCAGCCGCTCAGGGCTACCCGGGAATGTGTCACTGTCCCCCGGCCAGACTTGGCGGCAGGTCCCGGGGAGGAATAGTGCCCATGGAAGTCGGAGCTCCAACCTCCAAGTTGACCTCAGCGGGAGCAGCCGCTGAGGCTACCCGGGCATGGGTGACTGTTCCCCGGCCACACTTGGTCGGAGGTCCCGGTGTGGAACATGCCCATGGAAGTTGAAGGGAAGAGAACCGCGAAAGGGAGTTTGGAGGCTGAGCCGCGGCCGAGGAGGTCTCACCGATCCCGGCGTGATTCCAGCCAGGCCCGGTACCCTATACCGAACTCGGCAGGGTGGCTTTATCCGGGACCCTGGAACCCTGGGCGGGGAGCCTAGGGGCGAGAGGGGCCCCATGGAGCTCGGGCAGACTAGAAGTACCCTCGTCTGCCCGCTGGAGGGCGCCCTTCCCGGAGCGGAGGGGACCCCCCAAGCGACCAAGTGCAAGCCGAGTTTGGAGCTCGAAACCCGGCCACACTTGGTAGTATGTCCCGGTGAGGAACATGCCCATGGAAGTAAGAGCTCAGCGGGAGCAGCCACTCAGGCTACCCGGCAATGTGTCACTGTCCCCCGGCCAAGACTTGGCGGCAAGTCCCGGGGAGGAATAGTGCCCATGGAAGTAGCTCAGCGGGAGCAGCCGCTCAGGCTACCCGGGAATGTGTCACTGTCCCCCGGCCAGACTTGGCGGCAGGTCCCGGGGAGGAATAGTGCTCATGGAAGTAGCTCAGCGGGAGCAGCCACTCAGGCTACCCGGGAATGTGTCACTGTCCCTGGGCCACACTTGGTCGTTGGTTCCTGATGAGGAACATGCCCATGGAAGTAAGAGTTCAGCGGGAGCAGCCGCTCAGGGCTACCCGGGAATGTGTCACTGTCCCCCGGCCAGACTTGGCGGCAGGTCCCGGGGAGGAATAGTGCCCATGGAAGTCGGAGCTCCAACCTCCAAGTTGACCTCAGCGGGAGCAGCCGCTGAGGCTACCCGGGCATGGGTGACTGTTCCCCGGCCACACTTGGTCGGAGGTCCCGGTGTGGAACATGCCCATGGAAGTTGAAGGGAAGAGAACCGCGAAAGGGAGTTTGGAGGCTGAGCCGCGGCCGAGGAGGTCTCACCGATCCCGGCGTGATTCCAGCCAGGCCCGGTACCCTATACCGAACTCGGCAGGGTGGCTTTATCCGGGACCCTGGAACCCTGGGCGGGGAGCCTAGGGGCGAGAGGGGCCCCATGGAGCTCGGGCAGACTAGAAGTACCCTCGTCTGCCCGCTGGAGGGCGCCCTTCCCGGAGCGGAGGGGACCCCCCAAGCGACCAAGTGCAAGCCGAGTTTGGAGCTCGAAACCCGGCCACACTTGGTAGTATGTCCCGGTGAGGAACATGCCCATGGAAGTAAGAGCTCAGCGGGAGCAGCCACTCAGGCTACCCGGGAATGTGTCACTGTCCCCCGGCCAAGACTTGGCGGCAAGTCCCGGGGAGGAATAGTGCCCATGGAAGTAGCTCAGCGGGAGCAGCCACTCAGGCTACCCGGGAATGTGTCACTGTCCCTCGGCCACACTTGGTCGTAGGTCCCGGTGAGGAACATGCCCATGGAAGTCGGAGCTCCAACCTCCAACCGGGTGAAGCCTCCGAGAGCTAGCCGGGAATAGGGCGCCAATCCCGGCTACCGCCCTCCAGGCTTGCCCCGGTCGATAGACCTACGTCCTCGCACCAGCACAAGCGCAAAAATTTTCTAAGTGTGGGAGAACCGAGGACCCGCCCGGTGGCACTCTGCCTCTCGCTGCCGCCCTCCTGGAAGCGTCCTCGGTCACTGTGTGTGCGGCAGATATCAGAGCTCCGGAAAGGTGAAAAAGAACCGGTAAGAGGGCGAATCCGGCAGCTCCCTGCCGGGCGAGGACCACCGCGAGCGGCGGGGACGTCAGACGGGAGACGCGCGGCGGACCTTCCGTCGGAGTGCCTGGGATTTTGACCTCGGAGAAGTTCGAAAAAATTATGCGGTCGGAGCTGTCTGCCCCGGCCGGGGAAGGCTCACCGCCGGCGGCTGCCAACCCCTGGCTTGCCCGCTGGATGCCCTTTCGGAGGCTGCTGAAAAAGAACTGTCAGGCGGGCACCTCTCGGAAGAACCGCAGACCAAAACGACCGGTAAAAATTTTGGGCGATCCGACACGTAGTGCACCTTCGGCGGCAGAGAAAAGCAGCAAAAATACCGGTCAGAGAAGGGGAGTTTTGGTCGACTCTGCCAGGTTTTTGCACTAAGTCAGATCCGTAATGCCAGCGGGACTGAGTCGCTTTTGCGTGCCGTGGTCCTGGAGGCCTGCTCGGACAGAGCGGTCCTTCGGGTCCCGCGGGAAGGGGCATTTCATGTTCCTCTGCGGGAGGTGATCCATTTTCTGCGGGAAATGGCGAGCCCCTTCGGCTACAAGAGTGTGTAGGTCCCGCTCAACAGTCTACGTCCTTAACCATCGGGGACTTTGTAGATTTTGCCCAAAATCGCTCTCCGCAGAACAGAGCGTGAGGTCTCCGCGGCGGAGGCCGGAAAAGGTGCGAGGTGAGCGGCATGGTATGACTGGGCTCGTGCCGCTCACTGCTACCCGGAGCGTGGCGCCCTCCGGGTAAAAAGCTAGCCGGGGCGAGTAGGTGGGTTGACGGGCGCATAAGCAACGCCGTCCCCGCCGTACAAGGTGCCGGTGGCCTGGCGAACCACCGGCGTAAGGCTAGCCAGGGCGTACCGCGGGGCAGAGGGCGCATAAGCCACGCTCTCTCTCCATCCCACCAGCACAAGCGAAAAATTTTCAAAGTGTGGGAGAACCGGCTTCCCGACCGGTGGCACTCTGCCTCTCTCTGCCGCCCTCCTGGAAGCGTCCTCGGTCACTCGGAGTACGGCAGATTTAAGAGCTCCGGAATGGTGAAAAAGAACCGGAGAGAGGGCGACTCCGGCTTCTCTCTGCCGGGCGAGGACCACCGCAGGCGGCGGGGACCTCTGACAGGAGGCGGCGCTGCGGGCAGGCTTTCTAAGTGCCTGGGCTTTTGGCCTCGGCGAAAGTCGAAAAAATTATGCGGTCGGAGCTTTCTGCCCCGGCCGGGGAAGGCTCACCGCCGGCGGCTGCCAACCCCTGGCTTGCCCGCTGGATGCCCTTTCGGAGGCTGCTGAAAAAGAACAGTCAGGCGGGCACCTCTCGGAAGAACCGCAGACCAAAACGACCGGTAAAAATTTTGGGCGATCCGACCCGTAGTGCACCTTCGGCGGCAGAGAAAAGCAACAAAAATACCGGTCAGAGAAGGGGAGTTTTGGTCGACTCTGCCAGGTTTTTGCACTAAGTCAGATCCGTAATGCCAGCGGGACTGAGTCGCTTTTGCGTGCCGTGGTCCTGGAGGCCTGCTCGGACAGAGCGGTCCTTCGGGTCCCGCGGGAAGGGGCATTTCATGTTCCTCTGCGGGAGGTGATCCATTTTCTGCGGGAAATGGCGAGCCCCTTCGGCTACAAGAGTGTGTAGGTCCCGCTCAACAGTCTACGTCCTTAACCATCGGGGACTTTGTAGATTTTGCCCAAAATCGCTCTCCGCAGAACAGAGCGTGAGGTCTCCGCGGCGGAGGCCGGAAAAGGTGCGAGGTGAGCGGCATGGTATGACTGGGCTCGTGCCGCTCACTGCTACCCGGAGCGTGGCGCCCTCCGGGTAAAAGGCTAGCCGGGGCGAGTAGGTGGGATGACGGGCGCATAAGCAACGCCGTCCCCGCCGTACAAGGTGCCGGTGGCCTGGCGAACCAACGGCGTAAGGCTAGCCAGGGCGTACCGCGGGGCAGAGGGCGCATAAGCCACGCTCTCTCTCCATCCCACCAGCACAAGCGAAATATTTTCAAAGTGTGGGAGAACCGGCTTCCCGACCGGTGGCACTCTGCCTCTCGCTGCCGCCCTCCTGGAAGCGTCCTCGGTCACTCGGAGTACGGCAGATTTAAGAGCTCCGGAATGGTGAAAAAGAACCGGAGAGAGGGCGACTCCGGCTTCTCTCTGCCGGGCGAGGACCACCGCAGGCGGCGGGGACGTCTGACAGGAGACGGCGCTGCGGGCAGGCTTTAAAAGTGCATGGGGTTTTGGCCTCGGCAAAAGTCGAAAAAATTATGCGGTCGGAGCTTTCTGCCCCGGCCGGGGAAGGCTCACCGCCGGCGGCTGCCAACCCCTGGCTTGCCCGCTGGATGCCCTTTCGGAGGCTTCTGAAAAAGAACTGTCAGGCGGGCACCTCTCGGAAGAACCGCAGACCAAAACGACCGGTAAAAATTTTGGGCGATCCGACCCGTAGTGCACCTTCGGCGGCAGAGAAAAGCAACAAAAATACCGGTCAGAGAGTAATGCCAGCGGGACTGAGTCGCTTTTGCGTGCCGTGGTCCTGGAGGCCTGCTCGGACAGAGCGGTCCTGCGGGTCCGCGGGAAGGGGCATTTCATGTTCCTCTGCGGGAGGTGATCCATTTTCTGCGGGAAATGGCGAGCCCCTTCGGCTACAAGAGTGTGTAGGTCCCGCTCAACAGTCTACGTCCTTAACCATCGGGGACTTTGTAGATTTTGCCCAAAATCGCTCTCCGCAGAACAGAGCGTGAGGTCTCCGCGGCGGAGGCCGGAAAAGGTGCGAGGTGAGCGGCATGGTATGACTGGGCTCGTGCCGCTCACTGCTACCCGGAGCGTGGCGCCCTCCGGGTAAAAGGCTAGCCGGGGCGAGTAGGTGGGATGACGGGCGCATAAGCAACGCCGTCCCCGCCGTACAAGGTGCCGGTGGCCTGGCGAACCACCGGCGTAAGGCTAGCCAAGGGCGTACCGCGGGGCAGAGGGCGCATAAGCCACGCTCTCTCTCCATCCCACCAGCACAAGCGAAAAATTTTCAAAGTGTGGGAGAACCGGCTTCCCGACCGGTTGCACTCTGCCTCTCGCTGCCGCCGTCCTGGAAGCGTCCTCGGTCACTCGGAGACGGCAGATTTAAGAGCTCCGGAATGGTGAAAAAGAACCGGAGAGAGGGCGACTCCGGCTTCTCTCTGCCGGGCGAGGACCACCGCAGGCGGCGGGGACGTCTGACAGGAGACGGCGCTGCGGGCAGGCTTTAAAAGTGCATGGGGTTTTGGCCTCGGAGAAAGTCGAAAAAATTATGCGGTCGGAGCTGTCTGCCCCGGCCGGGAAGGCTCACCTCCGGCGGCTGCCAACCCCTGGCTTGCCCGCTGGATGGCCTTTCGGAGGCTGCTGAAAAAGAACTGTCAGGCGGGCACCTCTCGGAAGAACCGCAGACCAAAACGACCGGTAAAAATTTTGGCGATCCGACCCGTAGTGCACCTTCGGCGGCAGAGAAAAAGCAACAAAAATACCGGTCAGAGAAGGGGAGTTTTGGTCGACTCTGCCAGGTTTTTGCACTAAGTCAGATCCGTAATGCCAGCGGGACTGAGTCGCTCTTGCGTGCCGTGGTCCTGGAAGCCTGCTCGGACAGAGTGGTCCTTCGGGTCCCGCGGAAGGGGCATTTCATGTTCCTCTGCGGGAGGTGATCCATTTTCTGCGGGAAATGGCGAGCCCCTTCGGCTACAAGAGTGTGTAGGTCCCGCTCAACAGTCTACGTCCTTAACCATCGGGGACTTTGTAGATTTTGCCCAAAATCGCTCTCCGCAGAACAGAGCGGGAGGTCTCCGCGGCGGAGGCCGGAAAAGGTGCGAGGTGAGCGGCATGGTATGACTGGGCTCGTGCCGCTCACTGCTACCCGGAGCGTGGCGCCCTCCGGGTAAAAGGCTAGCCGGGGCGAGTAGGTGGATTGACGGGCGCATAAGCAACGCCGTCCCCGCCGTACAAGGTGCCGGTGGCCTGGCGAACCACCGGCGTAAGGCTAGCCAAGGGCGTACCGCGGGGCAGAGGGCGCATAAGCCACGCCGTCCCCGCTGTACAAGGTGCCGGTGGCCTGGCGAACCACCGGCGTAAGGCTAGCCAAGGGCGTACCGCGGGGCAGAGGGCGCATAAGCCACGCTCTCTCTCCATCCCACCAGAACAAGCGAAAAAATTTCAAAGTGTGGGAGAACCGGCTTCCCGACCGGTGGCACTCTGCCTCTCGCTGCCGCCCTCCTGGAAGCGTCCTCGGTCACTCGGTGTCCGGCAGATTTCAGAGCTCCGGAATGGTGAAAAAGAACCGGTGAGAGGGCGAATCCGGCTTCTCTCTGCGGGCGAGGACCACCGCAGGCGGCAAGGGACGTCTGCCAGGAGACGGCGCTGCGGGCAGCTTTAAAAGTGCATGGGGTTTTGGCCTCGGCGAAAGTCGAAAAAATTTTGCGGTCGGAGCTGTCTGCCCCGGCCGGGGAAGGCTCACCGCCGGCGGCTGCCAACCCCTGGCTTGCCCGCTGGATGCCCTTTCGGAGGCTGCTGAAAAAGAACTGTCAGGCGGGCACCTCTCGGAAGAACCGCAGACCAAACGACCGGTAAAAATTTTGGGCGATCCGACCCTCAGTGCACCTTCGGCGGCAGAGAAAAGCAACAAAAACACCGGTCAAAGAAGGGAGGTTTTGGTCGACTCTGCCTGGTTTTTGCACTAAGTCAGATCCGTAATGCCAGCGGGACTGAGTCGCTTTTGCGTGCCGTGGTCCTGGAGGCCTGCTCGGACAGAGCGGTCCTTCGGGTCCCGCGGGAAGGGGCATTTCATGTTCCTCTGCGGGAGGTGGTCCATTTTCTGCGGGAAATGGCGAGCCCCATCGGCTACAAGAGTGTGTAGGTCCCGCTCAACAGTCTACGTCCTTAACCATCGGGGACTTTGTAGATTTTGGCAGAAATCGCCCCCGCAGGTCCTAGCGGGAGGTCTCCGCGGCGGAGGCCGGAGAGGGCGCGAGTGAGCGGCATGGTATGACTGGGTTCGTGCCGCTCACTGGTACCCGGAGCGTGGCGCCCTCCGGGTAAAAGGCTAGCCGGGGCGAGTAGGTGGGTTGACGGGCGCATAAGCCACGCCGTCCCCGCCGTACAAGGTGCCGGTGGCCTGGCGAACCACCGGCGTAAGGCCAGCCAGGGCGGACCGCGGGGCAGAGGGCGCATAAGCCACGCTCTCTCTCCATCCACCAGAACAAGCGAAAAATTTTCAAAGTGTGGGAGAACCGGCGACCCGACCGGTGGCACTCTGCCTCTCGCTGCCGCCCTCCTGGAAGCGTCCTCGGTCACTCGGTGTCCGGCAGATTTCAGAGCTCCGGAATGGTGAAAAAGAACCGGTGAGAGGGCGAAACCGGCTTCTCTCTGCCGGGCGAGGACCACCGCAGGCGGCAAGGGACGTCTGACAGGAGACGGCGCTGCGGGCAGGCTTTAAAAGTGCATGGGGTTTTGGCCTCGGCGAAAGTCGAAAAATTTTGCGGTCGGAGCTGTCTGCCCCGGCCGGGAAGGCTCACCGCCGGCGGCTGCCAACCCCTGGCTTGCCCGCTGGATGCCCTTTCGGAGGCTGCTGAAAAAGAACTGTCAGGCGGGCACCTCTCGGAAGAACCGCAGACCAAAACGACCGGTAAAAATTTTGGGCGATCCGACCCTCAGTGCACCTTCGGCGGCAGAGAAAAGCAACAAAAATACCGGTCAGAGAAGGGGAGTTTTGGTCGACTCTGCCAGGTTTTTGCACTAAGTCAGATCCGTAATGCCAGCGGGACTGAGTCGCTCTTGCGTGCCGTGGTCCTGGAAGCCTGCTCGGACAGAGTGGTCCTTCGGGTCCCGCGGGAAGGGGCATTTCATGTTCCTCTGCGGGAGGTGATCCATTTTCTGCGGGAAATGGCGAGCCCCTTCGGCTACAAGAGTGTGTAGGTCCCGCTCAACAGTCTACGTCCTTAACCATCGGGGACTTTGTAGATTTTGCCCAAAATCGCTCTCCGCAGAACAGAGCGGGAGGTCTCCGCGGCGGAGGCCGGAAAAGGTGCGAGGTGAGCGGCATGGTATGACTGGGCTCGTGCCGCTCACTGCTACCCGGAGCGTGGCGCCCTCCGGGTAAAAGGCTAGCCGGGCGAGTAGGTGGATTGACGGGCGCATAAGCAACGCCGTCCCCGCCGTACAAGGTGCCGGTGGCCTGGCGAACCACCGGCGTAAGGCTAGCCAAGGGCGTACCGCGGGGCAGAGGGCGCATAAGCCACGCCGTCCCCGCTGTACCAAGGTGCCGGTGGCCTGGCGAACCACCGGCGTAAGGCTAGCCAAGGGCGTACCGCGGGGCAGAGGGCGCATAAGCCACGCTCTCTCTCCATCCCACCAGAACAAGCGAAAAAATTTCAAAGTGTGGGAGAACCGGCTTCCGACCGGTGGCACTCTGCCTCTCGCTGCCGCCCTCCTGGAAGCGTCCTCGGTCACTCGGTGTCCGGCAGATTTCAGAGCTCCGGAATGGTGAAAAAGAACCGGTGAGAGGGCGAATCCGGCTTCTCTCTGCCGGGCGAGGACCACCGCAGGCGGCAAGGGACGTCTGCCAGGAGACGGCGCTGCGGGCAGGCTTTAAAAGTGCATGGGGTTTTGGCCTCGGCGAAAGTCGAAAAATTTTGCGGTCGGAGCTGTCTGCCCCGGCCGGGGAAGGCTCACCGCCGGCGGCTGCCAACCCCTGGCTTGCCCGCTGGATGCCCTTTCGGAGGCTGCTGAAAAAGAACTGTCAGGCGGGCACCTCTCGGGAAGAACCGCAGACCAAAACGACCGTAAAAATTTTGGGCGATCCGACCCTCAGTGCACCTTCGGCGGCAGAGAAAAGCAACAAAAACACCGGTCAAAGAAGGGAGGTTTTGGTCGACTCTGCCTGGTTTTTGCACAAAGTCAGATCCGTAATGCCAGCGGGACTGAGTCGCTTTTGCGTGCCGTGGTCCTGGAGGCCTGCTCGGACAGAGCGGTCCTTCGGGTCCCGCGGGAAGGGGCATTTCATGTTCCTCTGCGGGAGGTGGTCCATTTTCTGCGGGAAATGGCGAGCCCCATCGGCTACAAGAGTGTGTAGGTCCCGCTCAACAGTCTACGTCCTTAACCATCGGGGACTTTGTAGATTTTGGCAGAAATCGCCCCCCGCAGGTCCTAGCGGGAGGTCTCCGCGGCGGAGGCCGGAGAGGGCGCGAGGTGAGCGGCATGGTATGACTGGGTTCGTGCCGCTCACTGGTACCCGGAGCGTGGCGCCCTCCGGGTAAAAGGCTAGCCGGGGCGAGTAGGTGGGTTGACGGGCGCATAAGCCACGCCGTCCCCGCCGTACAAGGTGCCGGTGGCCTGGCGAACCACCGGCGTAAGGCCAGCCAGGGCGGACCGCGGGCAGAGGGCGCATAAGCCACGCTCTCTCTCCATCCCACCAGAACAAGCGAAAATTTTCAAAGTGTGGGGAGAACCGGCGACCCGACCGGTGGCACTCTGCCTCTCGCTGCCGCCCTCCTGGAAGCGTCCTCGGTCACTCGGTGTCCGGCAGATTTCAGAGCTCCGGAATGGTGAAAAAGAACCGGAGAGGGGGCGACTCCGGCTTCTCTCTGCCGGGCGAGGACCACCGCAGGCGGCAAGGGACGTCTGACAGGAGACGGCGCTGCGGGCAGGCTTTAAAAGTGCATGGGGTTTTGGCCTCGGCGAAAGTCGAAAAAATTTTGCGGTCGGAGCCGTCTGCCCCGGCCGGGGAAGGCTCACCGCCGGCGGCTGCCAACCCCTGGCTTGCCCGCTGGATGGCCTTTCGGAGGCTGCTGAAAAAGAACTGTCAGGCGGGCACCTCTCGGAAGAACCGCAGACCAAAACGACCGGTAAAAATTTTGGGCGATCGACCCTCAGTGCACCTTCGGCGGCAGAGAAAGCATCAAAAATACCGGTCAAAGAGCGAGGTTTTGGTCGACTCTGCCAGGTTTTTGCACAAAGTGTTGGCATCGTGCGGCGTCGCGCTTTGCCGTACCGTATCCCCAATGGAGCGGCGCCCGGCGGGGTAGGCTAGCCATGTGAGGTCGAGGGCGGGAGGACGGGACGTAAGCCAGGCCGTTCTCCACAAGAAATTCCGGACGCGGAGACCCCTTCTCCGCCCTACGGTCCCCAATGGGGTGGCGCCCGGCGGGTGAGGCTAGCCATGGGAGGACGGGACGTAAGCCAGGCCGTTCTCCACAAGAAATTCCGTACGCGGAGACCCCTTCTCCGCCCTACGGTCCCCAATGGGGTGGCGCCCGGCGGGTGAGGCTAGCCATGTGAGGTCGAGGGCGGGAGGACGGGGACGTAAGCCAGGCCGTTCTCCACAAGTAAATTCCGGACGCGGAGACCCCTTCTCCGCCCTACGGTCCCCAATGGGGTGGCGCCCGGCGGGTGAGGCTAGCCATGTGAGGTCGAGGGCGGAGGACGGGACGTAAGCCAGGCCGTCTCCACAAGTAAATTCCGGACGCGGAGACCCCTTCTCCGCCCTACGGTCCCCAATGGGGTGGCTCCCGGCGGTGAGGCTAGCCATGTGAGGTCGAGGGCGGGAGGACGGGACGCAAGCCAGGCCGTTCTCCACAAACTCCCAGCGGTAGAGTCTCGGCTCTCCGCTCTTTTGATCGATCTGACACAGCGCGATCCGGCGGGGCAGGGCACTTTGCTCGGTCAGGGGTATTGGCCCCGGCCGGTTTATGGTAAAGCGTTCCTTAGCCTCAGTCTTGGTCGCGCATCAATCCCCCGCTCCCCGTGAGCGGCTGTCGTCCTCTGCCTAAGGTTGTGTAGCGCGGTGCCAGTGTGTGTGTAGCGCGGTGCCAGTGTGGTCCTCGCACGGCCCCGCTCCTGCCACACGGTAGGACTCTCTGCTTCGGCTGAGGTTTGCTACGAAGCGTATGGAACGGGCGTACTCACCGTTACCGTGGGTGGGGGGCGGCGGCGTTGGCGGCGGCAGCGTCCAGCGCGGAGCTCCGGCTCCCGCGGCAGCGCCTCGCCTAGTGTCCCTCGGGCAAGTCCAATCGCCCCCCGCCCGGTCGGAGAGCGCAGACACACCTCTGTGTCCACGGTTTATTTCCGCAGCACGAAAAGGGACGGCTCCCGCCTGCTCCTCGCGGCGGCGACGAGGCTTAGACCCACCGTGGCGTATCCGCGGTAGGTATGCTCGTCGGTCGGAGGAGCGGTTGCGGTCGAGTGGTCCCCAGTGTACCCTGTTAGCGCTGCCCGCCTACGCCTGAAGAGCTGCGGACCGAGAAAAAGGTTCGCTCCGCTGCTGACGGCGAAGCGCGCGGCACGCCGCGGAAGAGGAGAGGGAGCGGTCGCCCCCGGGGCGGCTCCCCTCCGAGTCCGGCAGAAGCAGAGATTGTAGCGGAGGGGGGGTTTCTAAATTCCCCGGGCGTGTTATCCCCAGCGGTAGCCTTTGAACTCTTCAACCGCAAGCACGATCGCACGTTCACAGCACCCGTCACTAGGAGCCGGGCCAGAGGCGGGCGGCAGACGAAACCGACATGAGCGCTTAAGGGTATTGCACCCCCGGCGCCCAGACCCTGGAAATTGAGTCTGCCCCCAAAGCCCACCCGCGTCCTCCTTGGCGCTCCCGGAGTACATGGTCGTAGATGGGCCATCGGTCGCTAATGCCAAACTGCGTCCCAGGGGTGCGTCCCCTCTGACCAACGGCAGACCCATCCCTCTCGCCAATCCGCGGATCCCCGCCAGGTCCCGAACAGGGCTCGTCCTTTAGCGTTTCAAATGCGCCCTCCCCGCCATACGAGGGGTTGAGGACCGTAGCCTTCCCTTACGAGAGGCACCAGGGGTGCGCCTGCTCGAGGGCCCGGCCGTGGGCGTAACGCTTGGGCCGCCCGGGGGAGTCGGTAGACCATGGGAGACCAACACTCGCACACGAACGTTGCCCGTGCTTTTGTGGAAGAGAGCTTCTTGCGAGGTTGTCGCTGCGGTGGCGCCCGGACAAACCCTATCCCTAAAACTTCTGGGGAATTGGCGTCTAAGCCTGCACCCTGCACGGTATCCCTGCACCCACGAAGGGGGCCGTGGAAGGCTTGGGGTCGCGCCGGCGAAACCGACCGGATGCCCGGGGTACTGAACCCCCGGGGTCCCACCCTGGAAATTGAGCCGTCCGACCCCGCCACGTCTTCCTAGTGCCCTCCTTGGCTCCCCCGCCTGTGGGCATCGTTAGGGGCTGCGGTCATCAGCGCCGGCTAAGCTTCGGCAACACGGCCGACCCACCCCTTCGGCGCCTGGGGGTGCCTGGTCCCAGTCCGGGCCGTTCCGTAGGGGCGGCTATCCCTTACATGAGGGACTCGGTGCGTCCGCTCGGGCTGCGGGGCTCCGGCTCCGACAGCCGGGGAGCTGGTTTTGACCGCGGGCCTCCACGGGAACCGGCAGGGACCGGACTAGGCGTCAAGCCGAAAATAACCCCGGCACCCTCTGCTTCCAAAGCGAGGGGACCTTTGGCCGAGCGGGGGCACCGGAAGCCGAACCGACCCCAACCCCTCTTCCTACCCCAGGGCTGGGCTGACCAATCCCCTGATCGGGTCTAAAATGGAAGAAGGGGATTCGAGGGAAGGGGCTGGCGGAAGGCAGTTGCCCGACGGAGTAGGCGAAGGCCAGGCCGTTTCCGAGTCCCGAGCAGAGGAGGGCGAACTCGGCTCTTCATCGACCGACGGCGAGGCGAGGGCGGTGGCTGCCGCGGGGAAGACTCCATTGCTCGTCAGCGCGCTAGGAGCGGGGCCGACTGGCTGCTCGGGGTATGGCATCCCGGGGGCCCACCCTGGAAATCTTCGCTCCTCAGCCGCTGCAGGTTATAAGGTCCCGCCGCGCGTAAGCGCTCAACTCTCCGACCCACGGATGTCGAGCCCATGGTGAGCCGGCCGTTTCGTACGGGGAAAAGGGGTCCTCTGGCCCCACATCGATCGAGGGGGTTTAGATCCGCGGAGGCACGCACCGCGAGGCGAATCGCTGCTTTTCCCCAAGAGGTTAACCTTCAAACCACCGAGTAGGTTCGGGGCAGGGCCGACAGTCTGCACTGGGGTATTGCATCCCTGGTGGGGCGACCCTGGAAATCTCTGCCCCTTTCCACTCTTTCGGTTGGGCCTCTCGTCGGGGCGAGCGTAAGTCGGCAAGCAGACGTGGGAAGAGGCTTCTTACCGGTGACACTCCCTTCGTGAGAGAGGCAGGTACTCGCCCCGGACCCCGGTCCAAATCTGCGCGGGCCGGACGGCCTCGGCCCTAGCCGAAGGCCGCTCCCGCGAAGCCAGGGAGCCGAAAAAATAACCCCGACACCCTCCGCGACCTCGCGTGCTTCCAAAGCGAGGGGAAACTTTGGCCGAGCGGGGCACCCGAAGCCGAACCGACCCCAACCCCTCTTCTTACCCCAGGGCTGGGCTGACCAATCCCCTGATCGGGTCTAAAATGGAAGAAGGGGATTCGAGGGAAGGGGCTGGCGGAAGGCAGTTGCCCGACGGAGTAGGCGAAGGCCAGGCCGTTTCCAAATCCCGAGCCAGAGGAGGGCGAACGACGTTCTTCATCGACCGACGGCGAGGCTAGGGCGAGGGCGGTGGCTGCCGCGGGGAAGACTCCATTGCTTGCCAGCGTGCTAGGAGCGGGGCCGACAGGCTGCTCGGGGTATGGCATCCCCGGGGGCCCACCCTGGAAATCTTCGCTCCTCAGCCGCTGCAGGTTATAAGGTCCCGCCGCGCGTAAGCGCTCAACTCCCCGACCCACGGACGTCGAGCCCATGGTGAGCTGACAGTTTCGTACGGGGAAAAGGGGTCCTCTGGCCCCACATCGATCGAGGGGGTTTAGATCCGCGGAGGCACGCACCGCGAGGCGAATCGCTGCTTTTCCCCAAGAGGTTAACCTTCAAACCACCGAGTAGGTTCGGGGCAGGGCCGACTGTCTGCACTGGGGTATTGCATCCCTGGTGGGGCGACCCTGGAAATCTCTGCCCCTTTCCACTCTTTCGGTTGGGCCTCTCGTCGGGGCGAGCGTAAGTCGGCAAGCAGACGTGGGAAGAGGCTTCTTACCGGTGACACTCCCTTCGTGAGAGAGGCAGGTACTCGCCCCGCACCCCGGTCCAAATCTGCTCGGTCCGGCCGTCGTCGGCCCTAGCCGAAGGCCGCTCCCGCGAAGCCAGGCGATCCGAACCGAGGATCCGCGCGAGCCTTCTCCAAGCCCTCTGCCGGGCGCTGGTGTTGAAAGCGTAGCGGACCCTGTTCGCCGGAGCGATAGGAGCGGAGCACCGGTCCCGCAGGGTTGAAAGCTGGGTAGCAGCGCCGTAGCTTCCCTCCCAGCCTTCCCCCGGACCTGGCGCCCGATCCCCTCCGCTCCTCTGTGCGTTGGCGGGCGGCGCTGCATGGGTACGTCGCGACGGCTCCTATCGTCTCTCTCGCTTAA
>NW_027285264.1:0-12500 GCF_040894005.1 Engystomops pustulosus | reverse complement strand
AGGAGCTCCGACTTCCAAAGTGATGACGTCAGCGGGAGCAGCCGCTCGGCCGTATCCGGCGGCATGTCACTGTTCCCCGGCCAGACTTGGCGGCAAGTCCCGGGGACGAACAAGCCCATGGAAGTAGGGGCTCAGCGGGAGCAGCCAGTTGGCCTATCCGGCCACATGTCACTGTCCCCCGGCCAGACTTGGCGGCAAGTCCCGGGGAGGAACAAGCCCATGGAAGTAGGAGCTCCGACTTCCAAAGCGATGACGTCAGCGGGAGCAGCCGCTCGGCCGTATCCGGCGGCATGTCACTGTTCCCCGGCCAGACTTGGCGGCAAGTCCCGGGGACGAACAAGCCCATGGAAGTAGGGGCTCAGCGGGAGCAGCCAGTTGGCCTATCCGGCCACATGTCACTGTCCCCCGGCCAGACTTGGCGGCAAGTCCCGGGGAGGAACAAGCCCATGGAAGTAGGAGCTCCGACTTCCAAAGCGATGACGTCAGCGGGAGCAGCCGCTCGGCCGTATCCGGCGGCATGTCACTGTTCCCCGGCCAGACTTGGCGGCAAGTCCCGGGGACGAACAAGCCCATGGAAGTAGGGGCTCAGCGGGAGCAGCCAGTTGGCCTATCCGGCCACATGTCACTGTCCCCCGGCCAGACTTGGCGGCAAGTCCCGGGGAGGAACAAGCCCATGGAAGTAGGAGCTCCGACTTCCAAAGCGATGACGTCAGCGGGAGCAGCCGCTCGGCCGTATCCGGCGGCATGTCACTGTTCCCCGGCCAGACTTGGCGGCAAGTCCCGGGGACGAACAAGCCCATGGAAGTAGGGGCTCAGCGGGAGCAGCCAGTTGGCCTATCCGGCCACATGTCACTGTCCCCCGGCCAGACTTGGCGGCAAGTCCCGGGGAGGAACAAGCCCATGGAAGTAGGAGCTCCTACTTCCAAAGCGATGACGTCAGCGGGAGCAGCCGCTCGGCCGTATCCGGCGGCATGTCACTGTTCCCCGGCCAGACTTGGCGGCAAGTCCCGGGGGACGAACAAGCCCATGGAAGTAGGGGCTCAGCGGGAGCAGCCAGTTGGCCTATCCGGCCACATGTCACTGTCCCCCGGCCAGACTTGGCGGCAAGTCCCGGGGAGGAACAAGCCCATGGAAGTAGGAGCTCCTACTTCCAAAGCGATGACGTCAGCGGGAGCAGCCGCTCGGCCGAATCCGGCGGCATGTCACTGTTCCCCGGCCAGACTTGGCGGCAAGTCCCGGGGGACGAACAAGCCCATGGAAGTAGGGGCTCAGCGGGAGCAGCCAGTTGGCCTATCCGGCCACATGTCACTGTCCCCCGGCCAGACTTGGCGGCAAGTCCCGGGGAGGAACAAGCCCATGGAAGTAGGAGCTCCTACTTCCAAAGCGATGACGTCAGCGGGAGAAGCCGCTCGGCCTATCCGGCCACATGTCACTGTCCCCCGGCCACACTTGGCTATAGGTCCCGGGGAGGAATAATGCCCATGGAAGTAGGAGCTCCTACTTCCAAAGGGGCAAGTCAGCGGGAGCAGCCACTTGGCCTATCCGGCCAAGTTTCACTGTTCCCCGGCCACACTTGGCTGTAGGTCCCGGAGAGGAATAATGCCCATGGAAGTAAGAGCTCCTACCTCCAAAGGGGCAAGTCAGCGGGAGAAGCCACTTGGCCTATCCGGCCACATGTCACTGTCCCCCGGCCAAGCTTGGCTGTAGGTCCCGGGGAGGAATAATGCCCATGGAAGTAGGAGCTCCTACTTCCAAAGGGGCAAGTCAGCGGAAGAAGCCACTAGTTCTATCCGGCCAAGAGTCACTGTTCCCCGGCCTTACTTGGCAGTAGGTCCCGGGGAGGAATAATGCCCATGGAAGTAGGAGCTCCTTCTTCCAAAGGGGCAAGTCAGCGGGAGAAGCCACTTGGCCTATCCGGCCAAGAGTCACTGTTCCCCGGCCACTCTTGGCAGTAGGTCCCGGGGAGGAATAATGCCCATGGAAGTAGGAGCTCCTACTTCCAAAGGGGCAAGTCAGCGGGAGAAGCCACTAGTTCTATCCGGCCAAGAGTCACTGTTCCCCGGCTACACTTGGCAGTAGGTCCCGGGGAGGAATAATGCCCATGGAAGTAGGAGCTACTACCTAAAAAGGGTGAAGACACTTGGCTCTAAGTCCCCGAGAGGTATACTGCCCATGGGAGTAAGAGCTCCTACTTCCAAAGGGGCAAGTCAGCGGGAGAAGCCACTTGGCCTACCCGGCCAAGAGTCACTGTTCCCCGGCCACACTTGGCAGTAGGTCCCGGGGAGGAATAATGCCCATGGAAGTAGGAGCTCCTACTTCCAAAGGGGAAAGTCAGCGGGAGAAGCCACTTGGCCTACCCGGCCAAGAGTCACTGTTCCCCGGCCACACTTGGCAGTAGGTCCCGGGGAGGAATAATGCCCATGGAAGTAGGAGCTCCTACTTCCAAAGGGGCAAGTCAGCGGGAGAAGCCACTTGGCCTATCCGGCCACATGTCACTGTCCCCCGGCCACACTTGGCTGTAGGTCCCGGGGAGGAATAATGCCCATGGAAGTAGGAGCTCCTACTTCCAAAGGGGCAAGTCAGCGGAAGAAGCCACTAGTTCTATCCGGCCAAGAGTCACTGTTCCCCGGCCTTACTTGGCAGTAGGTCCCGGGGAGGAATAATGCCCATGGAAGTAGGAGCTCCTACTTCCAAAGGGGCAAGTCAGCGGGAGAAGCCACTTGGCCTATCCGGCCAAGAGTCACTGTTCCCCGGCCACACTTGGCAATAGGTCCCGGGGAGGAATAATGCCCATGGAAGTAGGAGCTCCTACTTCCAAAGGGGCAAGTCAGCGGGAGAAGCCACTAGTTCTATCCGGCCAAGAGTCACTGTTCCCCGGCTACACTTGGCAGTAGGTCCCGGGGAGGAATAATGCCCATGGAAGTAGGAGCTACTACCTCCAAAGGGTGAAGACACTTGGCTCTAAGTCCCCGAGAGGTATACTGCCCATGGGAGTAAGAGCTCCTACTTCCAAAGGGGCAAGTCAGCGGGAGAAGCCACTTGGCCTACCCGGCCAAGAGTCACTGTTCCCCGGCCACACTTGGCAGTAGGTCCCGGGGAGGAATAATGCCCATGGAAGTAGGAGCTCCTACTTCCAAAGGGGCAAGTCAGCGGGAGAAGCCGCTTGGCCTACCCGGCCAAGAGTCACTGTTCCCCGGCCACACTTGGCAGTAGGTCCCGGGGAGGAATAATGCCCATGGAAGTAGGAGCTCCTACTTCCAAAGGGGCAAGTCAGCGGGAGAAGCCACTTGGCCTATCCGGCCAAGAGTCACTGTTCCCCGGCCACACTTGGCAATAGGTCCCGGGGAGGAATAATGCCCATGGAAGTAGGAGCTCCTACTTCCAAAGGGGCAAGTCAGCGGGAGAAGCCACTAGTTCTATCCGGCCAAGAGTCACTGTTCCCCGGCCACACTTGGCAGTAGGTCCCGGGGAGGAATAATGCCCATGGAAGTAGGAGCTACCACCTCCAAAGGGTGAAGACACTTGGCTCTAAGTCCCCGAGAGGTATACTGCCCATGGGAGTAAGAGCTCCTACTTCCAAAGGGGCAAGTCAGCGGGAGAAGCCACTTGGCCTATCCGGCCAAGAGTCACTGTTCCCCGGCCACACTTGGCAGTAGGTCCCGGAGAGGAATAGTGCCCATGGAAGTAGGAGCTCCTACTTCCAAAGGGGCAAGTCAGCGGGAGAAGCCACTTGGCCTACACGGCCAAGAGTCACTGTTCCCCGGCCACACTTGGCAGTAGGTCCCGGGGAGGAATAATGCCCATGGAAGTAGGAGCTACTACCTCCAAAGGGGCAAGTCAGCGGGAGAAGCCACTTGGCCTATCCGGCCAAGAGTCACTGTTCCCCGGCCACTCTTGGCAGTAGGTCCCGGGGAGGAATAATGCCCATGGAAGTAGGAGCTCCTACCTCCAAAGGGGCAAGTCAGCGGGAGAAGCCACTTGGCCTACCCGGCCAAGAGTCACTGTTCCCCGGCCACACTTGGCAGTAGGTCCCGGGGAGGAATAATGCCCATGGAAGTAAGAGCTCCTACTTCCAAAGGGGCAGGTCAGCGGGAGAAGCCACTTGGCCTATCCGGCCACATGTCACTGTCCCCCGGCCAAGCTTGGCTGTAGGTCCCGGGGAGGAATAATGCCCATGGAAGTAGGAGCTCCTACTTCCAAAGGGGCAAGTCAGCGGGAGAAGCCACTTGGCCTATCCGGCCAAGAGTCACTGTTCCCCGGCCACACTTGGCAGTAGGTCCCGGGGAGGAATAATGCCCATGGAAGTAAGAGCTCCTACTTCCAAAGGGGCAGGTCAGCGGGAGAAGCCACTTGGCCTATCCGGCCACATGTCACTGTCCCCCGGCCAAGCTTGGCTGTAGGTCCCGGGGAGGAATAATGCCCATGGAAGTAGGAGCTCCTACTTCCAAAGGGGCAAGTCAGCGGAAGAAGCCACTAGTTCTATCCGGCCAAGAGTCACTGTTCCCCGGCCACACTTGGCAGTAGGTCCCGGGGAGGAATAATGCCCATGGAAGTAGGAGCTCCTACTTCCAAAGGGGCAAGTCAGCGGGAGAAGCCACTTGGCCTATCCGGCCAAGAGTCACTGTTCCCCGGCCACACTTGGCAGTAGGTCCCGGGGAGGAATAATGCCCATGGAAGTAGGAGCTCCTACTTCCAAAGGGGCAAGTCAGCGGGAGAAGCCACTTGGCCTACCCGGCCAAGAGTCACTGTTCCCCGGCCACACTTGGCAGTAGGTCCCGGGGAGGAATAATGCCCATGGAAGTAGGAGCTCCTACCTCCAAAGGGGCAAGTCAGCGGGAGAAGCCACTTGGCCTATCCGGCCAAGAGTCACTGTTCCCCGGCCACACTTGGCAGTAGGTCCCGGGAGGAATAATGCCCATGGAAGTAAGAGCTCCTACTTCCAAAGGGGCAAGTCAGCGGGAGAAGCCACTTGGCCTATCCGGCCACATGTCACTGTCCCCCGGCCAAGCTTGGCTGTAGGTCCCGGGGAGGAATAATGCCCATGGAAGTAGGAGCTCCTACTTCCAAAGGGGCAAGTCAGCGGAAGAAGCCACTAGTTCTATCCGGCCAAGAGTCACTGTTCCCCGGCCACACTTGGCAGTAGGTCCCGGGAGGAATAATGCCCATGGAAGTAGGAGCTCCTACTTCCAAAGGGGCAAGTCAGCGGGAGAAGCCACTTGGCCTATCCGGCCAAGAGTCACTGTTCCCCGGCCACACTTGGCAGTAGGTCCCGGGGAGGAATAATGCCCATGGAAGTAGGAGCTCCTACTTCCAAAGGGGCAAGTCAGCGGAGAAGCACTAGTTCTATCCGGCCAAGAGTCACTGTTCCCCGGCAACACTTGGCAGTAGGTCCCGGGAGGAATAATGCCCATGGAAGTAGGAGCTACTACCTCCAAAGGGTGAAGACACTTGGCTCTAAGTCCCCGAGAGGTATACTGCCCATGGGAGTAAGAGCTCCTACTTCCAAAGGGGCAAGTCAGCGGGAGAAGCCACTTGGCCTATCCGGCCAAGAGTCACTGTTCCCGGCCACACTTGGCAGTAGGTCCCGGGGAGGAATAATGCCCATGGAAGTAGGAGCTCCTACTTCCAAAGGGGCAAGTCAGCGGGAGAAGCCACTTGGGCTATCCGGCCACATGTCACTGTCCCCCGGCCACACTTGGCAGTAGGTCCCGGGGAGGAATAATGCCCATGGAAGTAAGAGCTCCTACTTCCAAAGGGGCAAGTCAGCGGGAGAAGCCACTTGGCCTAACCGGCCACATGTCACTGTCCCCCGGCCACACTTGGCAGTAGGTCCCGGGGAGGAATAATGCCCATGGAAGTAAGAGCTCCTACTTCCAAAGGGGCAAGTCAGCGGGAGCAGCCACTTGGCCTATCCGGCCAAGAGTCACTGTTCCCCGGCCACACTTGGTAGTAGGTCCCGGGGAGGAATAATGCCCATGGAAGTAGGAGCTCCTACTTCCAAAGGGGCAAGTCAGCGGGAGCAGCCACTTGGCCTATCCGTCCAAGAGTCACTGTTCCCCGGCCACACTTGGCTGTAGGTCCCGGGAGGAATAATGCCCATGGAAGTAAGAGCTCCTACTTCCAAAGGGGCAAGTCAGCGGGAGAAGCCACTTGGCCTATCCGGCCACATGTCACTGTCCCCCGGCCACACTTGGCAGTAGGTCCCGGGGAGGAATAATGCCCCATGGAAGTAGGAGCTACTACCTCCAAAGAGTGAAGACACTTGGCTGTAAGTCCCCGAGAGGTATAGTGCCCATGGAAGTAAGAGCTCCTACTTCCAAAGGGGCAAGTCAGCGGGAGAAGCCACTTGGCCTATCCGGCCAAGAGTCACTGTTCCCCGGCCACACTTGGCAGTAGGTCCCGGGGAGGAATAATGCCCATGGAAGTAGGAGCTCCTACTTCCAAAGGGGCAAGTCAGCGGGGAGAAGCCACTTGGCCTATCCGGCCACATGTCACTGTCCCCCGGCCACTCTTGGCAGTAGGTCCCGGGGGAGGAATAATGCCCATGGAAGTAGGAGCTCCTACTTCCAAAGGGGCAAGTCAGCGGGAGAAGCCACTTGGCCTATCCGGCCACATGTCACTGTCCCCCGGCCACTCTTGGCAGTAGGTCCCGGGGAGGAATAATGCCCATGGAAGTAGGAGCTCCTACTTCCAAAGGGGCAAGTCAGCGGGAGAAGCCACTTGGCCTACCCAGGCAAGAGTCACTGTTCCCCGGCCACACTTGGCAGTAGGTCCCGGGGAGGAATAATGCCCATGGAAGTAGGAGCTCCTACTTCCAAAGGGTCAAGTCAGCGGGAGAAGCCACTTGGCCTATCCGGCCAAGAGTCACTGTTCCCCGGTCACACTTGGCAGTAGGTCCCGGGGAGGAATAATGCCCATGGAAGTAGGAGCTCCTACTTCCAAAGGGGCAAGTCAGCGGGAGAAGTGAACTTGGCCTATCCGAACAAGAGTCACTGTTCCCCGGCCACACTTGGCAGAGGTCCCGGGAGGAATAATGCCCATGGAAGTAGGAGCTACTACCTCCAAAGGGTGAAGACACTTGGCTCTAAGTCCCCGAGAGGTATAGTGCCCATGGAAGTAGGAGCTCCTACTTCCAAAGGGGCAAGTCAGCGGGAGAAGCAACTTGGCCTATCCGGCCAAGAGTCACTGTTCCCCGGCCACACTTGGCAGGAGGTCCCGGGGAGGAATAATGCCCATGGAAGTAGGAGCTCCTACTTCCAAAGGGTCAAGTCAGCGGGAGAAGCCACTTGGCCTATCCGGCCAAGAGTCACTGTTCCCCGGCCACACTTGGCAGTAGGTCCCGGGGAGGAATAATGCCCATGGAAGTAGGAGCTCCTACTTCCAAAGGGGAAAGTAAGCGGGAGAAGCAACTTGGCCTATCCGGCCAAGAGTCACTGTTCCCCGGCCACACTTGGCAGTAGGTCCCGGGGAGGAATAATGCCCATGGAAGTAGGAGCTCCTACTTCCAAAGGGGCAAGTCAGCGGGAGAAGCCACTTGGCCTATCCGGCCAAGAGTCACTGTTCCCCGGCCACACTTGGCAGGGAGGTCCCGGGGAGGAATAATGCCCATGGAAGTAGGAGCTCCTACTTCCAAAGGGCAAGTCAGCGGGAGAAGCCACTTGGGCTATCCGGCCACATGTCACTGTCCCCCGGCAACCACTTGGCAGTAGGTCCCGGGGAGGAATAATGCCCATGGAAGTAAGAGCTCCTACTTCCAAAGGGGCAAGTCAGCGGGAGAAGCCACTTGGCCTATCCGGCCACATGTCACTGTCCCCCGGCCACACTTGGCAGTAGGTCCCGGGGAGAATAATGCCCATGGAAGTAAGAGCTCCTACTTCCAAAGGGGCAAGTCAGCGGGAGCAGCCACTTGGCCTATCCGGCCAAGAGTCACTGTTCCCCGGCCACACTTGGCAGTAGGTCCCGGGGAGGAATAATGCCCATGGAAGTAGGAGCTCCTACTTCCAAAGGGGCAAGTCAGCGGGAGCAGCCACTTGGCCTATCCGTCCAAGAGTCACTGTTCCCGGCCACACTTGGCTGTAGGTCCCGGGGAGGAATAATGCCCATGGAAGTAAGAGCTCCTACTTCCAAAGGGGCAAGTCAGCGGGAGAAGCCACTTGGCCTATCCGGCCACATGTCACTGTCCCCCGGCCACACTTGGCAGTAGGTCCCGGGGAGGAATAATGCCCATGGAAGTAGGAGCTACTACCTCCAAAGGGTGAAGACACTTGGCTCTAAGTCCTCGAGAGGTATACTGCCCATGGAAGTAAGAGCTCCTACTTCCATAGGGCAAGTCAGCGGGAGAAGCCACTTGGCCTATCCGGCCACATGTCACTGTCCCCCGGCCAAGCTTGGCTGTAGGTCCCGGGGAGGAATAATGCCCATGGAAGTAGGAGCTCCTACTTCCAAAGGGGCAAGTCAGCGGAAGAAGCCACTAGTTCTATCCGGCCAAGAGTCACTGTTCCCCGGCCACACTTGGCAGTAGGTCCCGGGGAGGAATAATGCCCATGGAAGTAGGAGCTCCTACTTCCAAAGGGGCAAGTCAGCGGGAGAAGCCACTTGGCCTACCCAGGCAAGAGTCACTGTTCCCCGGCCACACTTGGCAGTAGGTCCCGGGAGGAATAATGCCCATTGGAAGTAGGAGCTCCTACTTCCAAAGGGGCAAGTCAGCGGGAGAAGCCACTTGGCCTATCCGGCCAAGAGTCACTGTTCCCCGGCCCACACTTGCAGTAGGTCCCGGGGAGGAATAATGACCATGGAAGTAAGAGCTCCTACTTCCAAAGGGGCAAGTCAGCGGGAGAAGCCACTTGGCCTATCCGGCCAAGAGTCACTGTTCCCCGGCCACACTTGGCAGTAGGTCCCGGGAGGAATAATGCCCATGGAAGTAAGAGCTCCTACTTCCATAGGGGCAAGTCAGCGGGAGAAGCCACTTGGCCTATCCGGCCAAGAGTCACTGTTCCCCGGCCACACTTGGCAGTAGGTCCCGGGGAGGAATAATGCCCATGGAAGTAGGAGCTCACTTGGCTCTAAGTCTTCGAGAGGTATAATGCCCATGGAAGTAAGAGCTCCTACTTCCAAAGGGCAAGTCAGCGGGAGAAGCCACTTCGCCTACCCGGCCAAGTGTCACTGTCCCCCGGCCAGACTTGGCGGCAAGTCCCGGGGAGGAATAATGCCCATGGAAGTAGGAGCTCCTACTTCCGAAGGGGCAAGTCAGCGGGAGAAGCACTTCGCCTACCCGGCCAAGTGTCACTGTCCCCCGGCCAGACTTGGCGGCAAGTCCCGGGAGGAATAATGCCCATGGAAGTAGGAGCTCACTTGGCTCTAAGTCTTCGAGAGGTATAATGCCCATGGAAGTAAGAGCTCCTACTTCCAAAGGGGCAAGTCAGCGGGAGAAGCCACTTCGCCTACCCGGCCAAGTGTCACTGTCCCCCGGCCAGACTTGGCGGCAAGTCCCGGGGAGGAATAATGCCCATGGAAGTAGGAGCTCCTACTTCCAAAGGGGCAAGTCAGCGGGAGCAGCCACTTGGCCTATCCGGCCAAGAGTCACTGTTCCCCGGCCACACTTGGCAGTAGGTCCCGGGGAGGAATAATGCCCATGGAAGTAGGAGCTCCTACTTCCAAAGGGGCAAGTCAGCGGGAGCAGCCACTTGGCCTATCCGTCCAAGAGTCACTGTTCCCCGGCCACACTTGCTGTAGGTCCCGGGGAGGAATAATGCCCATGGAAGTAAGAGCTCCTACTTCCAAAGGGCAAGTCAGCGGGAGAAGCCACTTGGCCTATCCGGCCACATGTCACTGTCCCCCGGCCACACTTGGCAGTAGGTCCCGGGGAGGAATAATGCCCATGGAAGTAGGAGCTACTACCTCCAAAGAGTGAAGACACTTGGCTCTAAGTCACGAGAGGTATAGTGCCCATGGAAGTAAGAGCTCCTACTTCCAAAGGGTCAAGTCAGCGGGAGAAGCCACTTGGCCTATCCGGCCAAGAGTCACTGTTCCCCGGCCACACTTGGCAGTAGGTCCCCGGAGAGGAATAATGCCCATGGAAGTAGGAGCTCCTACTTCCAAAGGGGCAAGTCAGCGGAGAAGCCACTTGGCATATACGGCCAAGAGTCACTGTTCCCGGCCACACTTGGCAGTAGGTCCCGGGGAGAATAATGCCCATGGAAGTAGGAGCTCCTACTTCCAAAGGGGCAAGTCAGCGGGAGAAGCCACTTGGCCTATCCGGCCACATGTCACTGTCCCCCGGCCACTCTTGGCAGTAGGTCCCGGGGAGGAATAATGCCCATGGAAGTAGGAGCTCCTACTTCCAAAGGGGCAAGTCAGCGGAGAAGCCACTTGGCCTACCCAGGCAAGAGTCACTGTTCCCCGGCCACACTTGGCAGTAGGTCACGGGGAGGAATAATGCCCATGGAAGTAGGAGCTCCTACTTCCAAAGGGTCAAGTCAGCGGGAGAAGCCACTTGGCCTATCCGGCCAAGAGTCACTGTTCCCCGCCCACACTGGCAGTAGGTCCCGGGGAGGAATAATGCCCATGGAAGTAGGAGCTCCTACTTCCAAAGGGGCAAGTCAGCGGGAGAAGCCACTTGGCCTATCCGAACAAGAGTCACTGTTCCCCGGCCACACTTGGCAGGAGGTCCCGGGAGGAATAATGCCCATGGAAGTAGGAGCTACTACCTCCAAAGGGTGAAGACACTTGGCTCTAAGTCCCCGAGAGGTATAGTGCCCATGGAAGTAGGAGCTCCTACTTCCAAAGGGGCAAGTCAGCGGGAGAAGCAACTTGGCCTATCCGGCCAAGAGTCACTGTTCCCCGCCACACTTGGCAGGAGGTCCCGGGGAGGAATAATGCCCATGGAAGTAGGAGCTCCTACTTCCAAAGGGTCAAGTCAGCGGGAGAAGCCACTTGGCCTATCCGGCCAAGAGTCACTGTTCCCCGGCCACACTTGGCAGTAGGTCCCGGGGAGGAATAATGCCCATGGAAGTAGGAGCTCCTACTTCCAAAGGGGAAAGTAAGCGGGAGAAGCCACTTGGCCTATCCGGCCAAGAGTCACTGTTCCCCGGCCACACTTGGCAGTAGTCCCGGGGAGGAATAATGCCCATGGAAGTAGGAGCTCCTACTTCCAAAGGGGAAAGTAAGCGGGAGAAGCAACTTGGCCTATCCTGCCAAAGAGTCACTGTTCCCCGGCCACACTTGGCAGTAGGTCCCGGGGAGGAATAATGCCCATGGAAGTAGGAGCTCCTACTTCCAAAGGGGCAAGTCAGCGGGAGAAGCCACTTGGCCTATCCGGCCAAGAGTCACTGTTCCCCGGCCACACTTGGCAGGAGGTCCCGGGGAGGAATAATGCCCATGGAAGTAGGAGCTCCTACTTCCAAAGGGGCAAGTCAGCGGGAGAAGCACTTGGGCTATCCGGCCACATGTCACTGTCCCCCGGCAACACTTGGCAGTAGGTCCCGGGGAGGAATAATGCCCATGGAAGTAAGAGCTCCTACTTCCAAAGGGGCAAGTCAGCGGGAGAAGCCACTTGGCCTATCCGGCCACATGTCACTGTCCCCCGGCCACACTTGGCAGTAGGTCCCGGGGAGAATAATGCCCATGGAAGTAAGAGCTCCTACTTCCAAAGGGGCAAGTCAGCGGGAGCAGCCACTTGGCCTATCCGGCCAAGAGTCACTGTTCCCCGGCCACACTTGGCAGTAGGTCCCGGGGAGGAATAATGCCCATGGAAGTAGGAGCTCCTACTTCCAAAGGGGGCAAGTCAGCGGAGCAGCCACTTGGCCTATCCGTCCAAGAGTCACTGTTCCCGGCCACACTTGGCTGTAGGTCCCGGGGAGGAATAATGCCCATGGAAGTAAGAGCTCCTACTTCCAAAGGGGCAAGTCAGCGGGAGAAGCCACTTGGCCTATCCGGCCACATGTCACTGTCCCCGGCCACACTTGGCAGTAGGTCCCGGGGAGGAATATGCCCATGGAAGTAGGAGCTACTACCTCCAAAGGGTGAAGACACTTGGCTCTAAGTCTCGAGAGGTATACTGCCCATGGAAGTAAGAGCTCCTACTTCCATAGGGGCAAGTCAGCGGGAGAAGCCACTTGGCCTATCCGGCCACATGTCACTGTCCCCCGGCCAAGCTTGGCTGTAGGTCCCGGGGAGGAATAATGCCCATGGAAGTAGGAGCTCCTACTTCCAAAGGGGCAAGTCAGCGGAAGAAGCCACTAGTTCTATCCGGCCAAGAGTCACTGTTCCCCGCCACACTTGGCAGTAGGTCCCGGGGAGGAATAATGCCCATGAAGTAGGAGCTCCTACTTCCAAAGGGGCAAGTCAGCGGGAGAAGCCACTTGGCCTACCCAGGCAAGAGTCACTGTTCCCCGGCCACACTTGGCAGTAGGTCCCGGGAGGAATAATGCCCATGGAAGTAGGAGCTCCTACTTCAAAGGGGCAAGTCAGCGGGAGAAGGCCACTTGGCCTATCCGGCCAAG
>NW_027285263.1:0-77038 GCF_040894005.1 Engystomops pustulosus | reverse complement strand
GTCTCCTAACTCATTTTCCTAACAAGACAACCTCAATGATAAGACGCACACTGTTTTCAATGCATTTCCTGCTAAAAGAGCTAAGATCGTGATTGTCTCTGTTGCTGAATGAGCTAGGACGCTATTAAACTCTAATCTAAGAGAGACTCACTAACTTCATGTAGGAACACCGTTACTTTGTCTCCTAACGCATTTTCCTAACAAGACAACCTCAATGATAAGACGCACACTGTTTTCAATGCATTTCTTGCTAAAAGAGCTAAGATCGTGATTGTTTCTGTTGCTGAATGAGCTATGACGCTATTCAACTCTAATCTAAGAGAGACTCACTAACTTCATGTAGGAACACCGTTACTTTGTCTCCTAACTCATTTTCCTAACAAGACAACCTCAATGATAAGACGCACACTGTTTTCAATGCATTTCTTGCTAAAAGAGCTAAGATCGTGATTGTCTCTGTTGCTGAATGAGCTAGGACGCTATTCAACTCTAATCTAAGAGAGACTCACTAACTTCATGTAGGAACACCGTTACTTTGTCTCCTAACTCATTTTCCTAACAAGACAACCTCAATGATAAGACGCACACTGTTTTCAATGCATTTTTTGCTAAAAGAGCTAAGATCGTGATTGTCTCTGTTGCTGAATGAGCTAGGACGCTATTGAACTCTAATCTAAGAGAGACTCACTAACTTCATGTAGGAACACCGTTACTTTGTCTCCTAACTCATTTTTCTAACAAGACAACCTCAATGATAAGACGCACACTGTTTTCAATGCATTTCTTGCTAAAAGAGCTAAGATCGTGATTGTCTCTGTTGCTGAATGAGTTAGGACGCTATTCAACTCTAATCTAAGAGAGACTCACTAACTTCATGTAGGAACACCGTTACTTTGTCTCCTAACTCATTTTCCTAACAAGACAACCCTCAATGATAAGACGCACACTGTTTTCAATGCATTTCTTGCTAAAAGAGCTAAGATCGTGATTGTCTCTGTTGCTGAATGAGCTAGGACGCTATTCAACTCTAATCTAAGAGAGACTCACTAACTTCATGTAGGAACACCGTTACTTTGTCTCCTAACTCATTTTCCTAACAAGACAACCTCAATGATAAGACGCACACTGTTTTCAATGCATTTCTTGCTAAAAGAGCTAAGATCGTGATTGTCTCTGTTGCTGAATGAGTTAGGACGCTATTCAACTCTAATCTAAGAGAGACTCACTAACTTCATGTAGGAACACCGTTACTTTGTCTCCTAACGCATTTTCCTAACAAGACAACCTCAATGATAAGACGCACACTGTTTTCAATGCATTTCTTGCTCAAAGAGCTAAGATCGTGATTGTCTCTGTTGCTGAATGAGCTAGGACGCTATTCAATCTAATCTAAGAGAGACTCACTAACTTCATGTAGGAACACCGTTACTTTGTCTCCTAACTCATTTTCCTAACAAGACAACCTCAATGATAAGACGCACACTGTTTTCAATGCATTTCTTGCTAAAAGAGCTAAGATCGTGATTGTCTCTGTTGCTGAATGAGCTAGGACGCTATTCAACTCTAATCTAAGAGAGACTCACTAACTTCATGTAGGAACACCGTTACTTTGTCTCCTAACTCATTTTCCTAACAAGACAACCTCAATGATAAGACGCACACTGTTTTCAATGCATTTCTTGCTAAAAGAGCTAAGATCGTGATTGTCTCTGTTGCTGAATGAGCTAGGACGCTATTCAACTCTAATCTAAGAGAGACTCACTAACTTCATGTAGGAACACCGTTACTTTGTCTCCTAACTCATTTTCCTAACAAGACAACCTCAATGATAAGACGCACACTGTTTTCAATGCATTTCTTGCTAAAAGAGCTAAGATCGTGATTGTCTCTGTTGCTGAATGAGCTAGGACGCTATTCAACTCTAATCTAAGAGAGACTCACTAACTTCATGTAGGAACACCGTTACTTTGTCTCCTAACTCATTTTCCTAACAAGACAACCTCAATGATAAGACGCACACTGTTTTCAATGCATTTCTTGCTAAAAGAGCTAAGATCGTGATTGTCTCTGTTGCTGAATAAGCTTAGGACGCTATTCAACTCTAATCTAAGAGAGACTCACTAACTTCATGTAGGAACACTGTTACTTTGTCTCCTAACTCATTTTCCTAACAAGACAACCTCAATGATAAGACGCACACTGTTTTCAATGCATTTCTTGCTAAAAGAGCTAAGATCGTGATTGTCTCTGTTGCTGAATGAGCTAGGACGCTATTCAACTCTAATCTAAGAGAGACTCACTAACTTCATGTAGGAACACCGTTACTTTGTCTCCTAACTCATTTTCCTAACAAGACAACCTCAATGATAAGACGCACACTGTTTTCAATGCATTTCTTGCTAAAAGAGCTAAGATCGTGATTGTCTCTGTTGCTGAATGAGCTAGGACGCTATTCAACTCTAATCTAAGAGAGACTCACTAACTTCATGTAGGAACACCGTTACTTTGTCTCCTAACTCATTTTCCTAACAAGACAACCTCAATGATAAGACGCACACTGTTTTCAATGCATTTCTTGCTAAAAGAGCTAAGATCGTGATTGTCTCTGTTGCTGAATGAGCTTAGGACGCTATTCAACTCTAATCTAAGAGAGACTCACTAACTTCATGTAGGAACACCGTTACTTTGTCTCCTAACTCATTTTCCTAACAAGACAACCTCAATGATAAGACGCACACTGTTTTCAATGCATTTCTTGCTAAAAGAGCTAAGATCGTGATTGTCTCTGTTGCTGAATGAGCTAGGACGCTATTCAACTCTAATCTAAGAGAGACTCACTAACTTCATGTAGGAACACCGTTACTTTGTCTCCTAACTCATTTTCCTAACAAGACAACCTCAATGATAAGACGCACACTGTTTTCAATGCATTTCCTGCTAAAAGAGCTAAGATCGTGATTGTCTCTGTTGCTGAATGAGCTAGGACGCTATCAAACTCTAATCTAAGAGAGACTCACTAACTTCATGTAGGAACACCGTTACTTTGTCTCCTAACGCATTTTCCTAACAAGACAACCTCAATGATAAGACGCACACTGTTTTCAATGCATTTCTTGCTAAAAGAGCTAAGATCGTGATTGTCTCTGTTGCTGAATGAGCTATGATGCTATTCAACTCTAATCTAAGAGAGACTCACTAACTTCATGTAGGAACACCTTTACTTTGTCTCCTAACTCATTTTCCTAACAAGACAACCTCAATGATAAGACGCACACTGTTTTCAATGCATTTCTTGCTAAAAGAGCTAAGATCGTGATTGTCTCTGTTGCTGAATGAGCTAGGACGCTATTCAACTCTAATCTAAGAGAGACTCACTAACTTCATGTAGGAACACCGTTACTTTGTCTCCTAACTCATTTTCCTAACAAGACAACCTCAATGATAAGACGCACACTGTTTTCAATGCATTTCTTGCTAAAAGAGCTAAGATCGTGATTGTCTCTGTTGCTGAATGAGCTAGGACGCTATTCAACTCTAATCTAAGAGAGACTCACTAACTTCATGTAGGAACACCGTTACTTTGTCTCCTAACTCATTTTCCTAACAAGACAACCTCAATGATAAGACGCACACTGTTTTCAATGCATTTCTTGCTAAAAGAGCTAAGATCGTGATTGTCTCTGTTGCTGAATGAGCTAGGACGCTATTCAACTCTAATCTAAGAGAGACTCACTAACTTCATGTAGGAACACCGTTACTTTGTCTCCTAACTCATTTTCCTAACAAGACAACCTCAATGATAAGACGCACACTGTTTTCAATGCATTTCTTGCTAAAAGAGCTAAGATCGTGATTGTCTCTGTTGCTGAATGAGCTAGGACGCTATTCAACTCTAATCTAAGAGAGACTCACTAACTTCATGTAGGAACACCGTTACTTTGTCTCCTAACTCATTTTCCTAACAAGACAACCTCAATGATAAGACGCACACTGTTTTCAATGCATTTCTTGCTAAAAGAGCTAAGATCGTGATTGTCTCTGTTGCTGAATGAGCTTAGGACGCTATTCAACTCTAATCTAAGAGAGACTCACTAACTTCATGTAGGAACACCGTTACTTTGTCTCCTAACTCATTTTCCTAACAAGACAACCTCAATGATAAGACGCACACTGTTTTCAATGCATTTCTTGCTAAAAGAGCTAAGATCGTGATTGTCTCTGTTGCTGAATGAGCTAGGACGCTATTCAACTCTAATCTAAGAGAGACTCACTAACTTCATGTAGGAACACCGTTACTTTGTCTCCTAACTCATTTTCCTAACAAGACAACCTCAATGATAAGACGCACACTGTTTTCAATGCATTTCTTGCTAAAAGAGCTAAGATCGTGATTGTCTCTGTTGCTGAATGAGCTAGGACGCTATTCAACTCTAATCTAAGAGAGACTCACTAACTTCATGTAGGAACACCGTTACTTTGTCTCCTAACTCATTTTCCTAACAAGACAACCTCAATGATAAGACGCACACTGTTTTCAATGCATTTCTTGCTAAAAGAGCTAAGATCGTGATTGTCTCTGTTGCTGAATGAGCTAGGACGCTATTCAACTCTAATCTAAGAGAGACTCACTAACTTCATGTAGGAACACCGTTACTTTGTCTCCTAACTCATTTTCCTAACAAGACAACCTCAATGATAAGACGCACACTGTTTTCAATGCATTTCTTGCTAAAAGAGCTAAGATCGTGATTGTCTCTGTTGCTGAATGAGCTAGGACGCTATTCAACTCTAATCTAAGAGAGACTCACTAACTTCATGTAGGAACACCGTTACTTTGTCTCCTAACTCATTTTCCTAACAAGACAACCTCAATGATAAGACGCACACTGTTTTCAATGCATTTCCTGCTAAAAGAGCTAAGATCGTGATTGTCTCTGTTGCTGAATGAGCTAGGACGCTATTCAACTCTAATCTAAGAGAGACTCACTAACTTCATGTAGGAACACCGTTACTTTGTCTCCTAACGCATTTTCCTAACAAGACAACCTCAATGATAAGACGCACACTGTTTTCAATGCATTTCTTGCTAAAAGAGCTAAGATCGTGATTGTTCTCTGTTGCTGAATGAGCTATGACGCTATTCAACTCTAATCTAAGAGAGACTCACTAACTTCATGTAGGAACACCTTTACTTTGTCTCCTAACTCATTTTCCTAACAAGACAACCTCAATGATAAGACGCACACTGTTTTCAATGCATTTCTTGCTAAAAGAGCTAAGATCGTGATTGTCTCTGTTGCTGAATGAGCTAGGACGCTATTCAACTCTAATCTAAGAGAGACTCACTAACTTCATGTAGGAACACCGTTACTTTGTCTCCTAACTCATTTTCCTAACAAGACAACCTCAATGATAAGACGCACACTGTTTTCAATGCATTTCTTGCTAAAAGAGCTAAGATCGTGATTGTCTCTGTTGCTGAATGAGCTAGGACGCTATTCAACTCTAATCTAAGAGAGACTCACTAACTTCATGTAGAACACCGTTACTTTGTCTCCTAACTCATTTTCCTAACAAGACAACCTCAATGATAAGACGCACACTGTTTTCAATGCATTTCTTGCTAAAAGAGCTAAGATCGTGATTGTCTCTGTTGCTGAATGAGTTAGGACGCTATTCAACTCTAATCTAAGAGAGACTCACTAACTTCATGTAGGAACACCGTTACTTTGTCTCCTAACTCATTTTCCTAACAAGACAACCTCAATGATAAGACACACACTGTTTTCAATGCATTTCTTGCTAAAAGAGCTGAGATCGTGATTGTCTCTGTTGCTGAATGAGCTAGGACGCTATTCAACTCTAATCTAAGAGAGACTCACTAACTTCATGTAGGAACACCGTTACTTTGTCTCCTAACTCATTTTCCTAACAAGACAACCTCAATGATAAGACGCACACTGTTTTCAATGCATTTCTTGCTAAAAGAGCTAAATCGTGATTGTCTCTGTTGCTGAATGAGCTAGGACGCTATTCAACTCTAATCTAAGAGAGACTCACTAACTTCATGTAGGAACACCGTTACTTTGTCTCCTAACGCATTTTCCTAACAAGACAACCTCAATGATAAGACGCACACTGTTTTCAATGCATTTCTTGCTAAAAGAGCTAAGATCGTGATTGTCTCTGTTGCTGAATGAGCTAGGACGCTATTCAACTCTAATCTAAGAGAGACTCACTAACTTCATGTAGGAACACCGTTACTTTGTCTCCTAACTCATTTTCCTAACAAGACAACCTCAATGATAAGACGCACACTGTTTTCAATGCATTTCTTGCTAAAAGAGCTAAGATCGTGATTGTCTCTGTTGCTGAATGAGCTAGGACGCTATTCAACTCTAATCTAAGAGAGACTCACTAACTTCATGTAGGAACACCGTTACTTTGTCTCCTAACTCATTTTCCTAACAAGACAACCTCAATGATAAGACACACACTGTTTTCAATGCATTTCTTGCTAAAAGAGCTAAGATCGTGATTGTCTCTGTTGCTGAATGAGCTAGGACGCTATTCAACTCTAATCTAAGAGAGACTCACTAACTTCATGTAGGAACACCGTTACTTTGTCTCCTAACGCATTTTCCTAACAAGACAACCTCAATGATAAGACGCACACTGTTTTCAATGCATTTCTTGCTAAAAGAGCTAAGATCGTGATTGTCTCTGTTGCTGAATGAGCTAGGACGCTATTCAACTCTAATCTAAGAGAGACTCACTAACTTCATGTAGGAACACCGTTACTTTGTCTCCTAACTCATTTTCCTAACAAGACAACCTCAATGATAAGACGCACACTGTTTTCAATGCATTTCTTGCTAAAAGAGCTAAGATCGTGATTGTCTCTGTTGCTGAATGAGCTAGGACGCTATTCAACTCTAATCTAAGAGAGACTCACTAACTTCATGTAGGAACACTGTTACTTTGTCTCCTAACTCATTTTCCTAACAAGACAACCTCAATGATAAGACGCACACTGTTTTCAATGCATTTCTTGCTAAAAGAGCTAAGATCGTGATTGTCTCTGTTGCTGAATGAGCTAGGACGCTATTCAACTCTAATCTAAGAGAGACTCACTAACTTCATGTAGGAACACCGTTACTTTGTCTCCTAACTCATTTTCCTAACAAGACAACCTCAATGATAAGACGCACACTGTTTTCAATGCATTTCTTGCTAAAAGAGCTAAGATCGTGATTGTCTCTGTTGCTGAATGAGCTAGGACGCTATTCAACTCTAATCTAAGAGAGACTCACTAACTTCATGTAGGAACACCGTTACTTTGTCTCCTAACTCATTTTCCTAACAAGACAACCTCAATGATAAGACGCACACTGTTTTCAATGCATTTCTTGCTAAAAGAGCTAAGATCGTGATTGTCTCTGTTGCTGAATGAGCTTAGGACGCTATTCAACTCTAATCTAAGAGAGACTCACTAACTTCATGTAGGAACACCGTTACTTTGTCTCCTAACTCATTTTCCTAACAAGACAACCTCAATGATAAGACGCACACTGTTTTCAATGCATTTCTTGCTAAAAGAGCTAAGATCGTGATTGTCTCTGTTGCTGAATGAGCTAGGACGCTATTCAACTCTAATCTAAGAGAGACTCACTAACTTCATGTAGGAACACCGTTACTTTGTCTCCTAACTCATTTTCCTAACAAGACAACCTCAATGATAAGACGCACACTGTTTTCAATGCATTTCTTGCTAAAAGAGCTAAGATCGTGATTGTCTCTGTTGCTGAATGAGCTAGGACGCTATTCAACTCTAATCTAAGAGAGACTCACTAACTTCATGTAGGAACACCGTTACTTTGTCTCCTAACTCATTTTCCTAACAAGACAACCTCAATGATAAGACGCACACTGTTTTCAATGCATTTCTTGCTAAAAGAGCTAAGATCGTGATTGTCTCTGTTGCTGAATGAGCTATGACGCTATTCAACTCTAATCTAAGAGAGACTCACTAACTTCATGTAGGAACACCGTTACTTTGTCTCCTAACTCATTTTCCTAACAAGACAACCTCAATGATAAGACGCACACTGTTTTCAATGCATTTCTTGCTAAAAGAGCTAAGATCGTGATTGTCTCTGTTGCTGAATGAGCTAGGACGCTATTCAACTCTAATCTAAGAGAGACTCACTAACTTCATGTAGGAACACCGTTACTTTGTCTCCTAACTCATTTTCCTAACAAGACAACCTCAATGATAAGACGCACACTGTTTTCAATGCATTTCTTGCTAAAAGAGCTAAGATCGTGATTGTCTCTGTTGCTGAATGAGCTAGGACGCTATTCAACTCTAATCTAAGAGAGACTCACTAACTTCATGTAGGAACACCGTTACTTTGTCTCCTAACTCATTTTCCTAACAAGACAACCTCAATGATAAGACGCACACTGTTTTCAATGCATTTCTTGCTAAAAGAGCTAAGATCGTGATTGTCTCTGTTGCTGAATGAGCTAGGACGCTATTCAACTCTAATCTAAGAGAGACTCACTAACTTCATGTAGGAACACCGTTACTTTGTCTCCTAACTCATTTTCCTAACAAGACAACCTCAATGATAAGACGCACACTGTTTTCAATGCATTTCTTGCTAAAAGAGCTAAGATCGTGATTGTCTCTGTTGCTGAATGAGCTAGGACGCTATTCAACTCTAATCTAAGAGAGACTCACTAACTTCATGTAGGAACACCGTTACTTTGTCTCCTAACTCATTTTCCTAACAAGACAACCTCAATGATAAGACGCACACTGTTTTCAATGCATTTCTTGCTAAAAGAGCTAAGATCGTGATTGTCTCTGTTGCTGAATGAGCTAGGACGCTATTCAACTCTAATCTAAGAGAGACTCACTAACTTCATGTAGGAACACCGTTACTTTGTCTCCTAACTCATTTTCCTAACAAGACAACCTCAATGATAAGACGCACACTGTTTTCAATGCATTTCTTGCTAAAAGAGCTAAGATCGTGATTGTCTCTGTTGCTGAATGAGCTAGGACGCTATTCAACTCTAATCTAAGAGAGACTCACTAACTTCATGTAGGAACACCGTTACTTTGTCTCCTAACTCATTTTCCTAACAAGACAACCTCAATGATAAGACGCACACTGTTTTCAATGCATTTCTTGCTAAAAGAGCTAAGATCGTGATTGTCTCTGTTGCTGAATGAGCTAGGACGCTATTCAACTCTAATCTAAGAGAGACTCACTAACTTCATGTAGGAACACCGTTACTTTGTCTCCTAACTCATTTTCCTAACAAGACAACCTCAATGATAAGACGCACACTGTTTTCAATGCATTTCTTGCTAAAAGAGCTAAGATCGTGATTGTCTCTGTTGCTGAATGAGCTAGGACGCTATTCAACTCTAATCTAAGAGAGACTCACTAACTTCATGTAGGAACACCGTTACTTTGTCTCCTAACTCATTTTCCTAACAAGACAACCTCAATGATAAGACGCACACTGTTTTCAATGCATTTCTTGCTAAAAGAGCTAAGATCGTGATTGTCTCTGTTGCTGAATGAGCTAGGACGCTATTCAACTCTAATCTAAGAGAGACTCACTAACTTCATGTAGGAACACCGTTACTTTGTCTCCTAACTCATTTTCCTAACAAGACAACCTCAATGATAAGACGCACACTGTTTTCAATGCATTTCTTGCTAAAAGAGCTAAGATCGTGATTGTCTCTGTTGCTGAATGAGCTAGGACGCTATTCAACTCTAATCTAAGAGAGACTCACTAACTTCATGTAGGAACACCGTTACTTTGTCTCCTAACTCATTTTCCTAACAAGACAACCTCAATGATAAGACGCACACTGTTTTCAATGCATTTCTTGCTAAAAGAGCTAAGATCGTGATTGTCTCTGTTGCTGAATGAGCTAGGACGCTATTCAACTCTAATCTAAGAGAGACTCACTAACTTCATGTAGGAACACCGTTACTTTGTCTCCTAACTCATTTTCCTAACAAGACAACCTCAATGATAAGACGCACACTGTTTTCAATGCATTTCTTGCTAAAAGAGCTAAGATCGTGATTGTCTCTGTTGCTGAATGAGCTAGGACGCTATTCAACTCTAATCTAAGAGAGACTCACTAACTTCATGTAGGAACACCGTTACTTTGTCTCCTAACTCATTTTCCTAACAAGACAACCTCAATGATAAGACGCACACTGTTTTCAATGCATTTCTTGCTAAAAGAGCTAAGATCGTGATTGTCTCTGTTGCTGAATGAGCTAGGACGCTATTCAACTCTAATCTAAGAGAGACTCACTAACTTCATGTAGGAACACCGTTACTTTGTCTCCTAACTCATTTTCCTAACAAGACAACCTCAATGATAAGACGCACACTGTTTTCAATGCATTTCTTGCTAAAAGAGCTAAGATCGTGATTGTCTCTGTTGCTGAATGAGCTAGGACGCTATTCAACTCTAATCTAAGAGAGACTCACTAACTTCATGTAGGAACACCGTTACTTTGTCTCCTAACTCATTTTCCTAACAAGACAACCTCAATGATAAGACGCACACTGTTTTCAATGCATTTCTTGCTAAAAGAGCTAAGATCGTGATTGTCTCTGTTGCTGAATGAGCTAGGACGCTATTCAACTCTAATCTAAGAGAGACTCACTAACTTCATGTAGGAACACCGTTACTTTGTCTCCTAACTCATTTTCCTAACAAGACAACCTCAATGATAAGACGCACACTGTTTTCAATGCATTTCTTGCTAAAAGAGCTAAGATCGTGATTGTCTCTGTTGCTGAATGAGCTAGGACGCTATTCAACTCTAATCTAAGAGAGACTCACTAACTTCATGTAGGAACACCGTTACTTTGTCTCCTAACTCATTTTCCTAACAAGACAACCTCAATGATAAGACGCACACTGTTTTCAATGCATTTCTTGCTAAAAGAGCTAAGATCGTGATTGTCTCTGTTGCTGAATGAGCTAGGACGCTATTCAACTCTAATCTAAGAGAGACTCACTAACTTCATGTAGGAACACCGTTACTTTGTCTCCTAACTCATTTTCCTAACAAGACAACCTCAATGATAAGACGCACACTGTTTTCAATGCATTTCTTGCTAAAAGAGCTAAGATCGTGATTGTCTCTGTTGCTGAATGAGCTAGGACGCTATTCAACTCTAATCTAAGAGAGACTCACTAACTTCATGTAGGAACACCGTTACTTTGTCTCCTAACTCATTTTCCTAACAAGACAACCTCAATGATAAGACGCACACTGTTTTCAATGCATTTCTTGCTAAAAGAGCTAAGATCGTGATTGTCTCTGTTGCTGAATGAGCTAGGACGCTATTCAACTCTAATCTAAGAGAGACTCACTAACTTCATGTAGGAACACCGTTACTTTGTCTCCTAACTCATTTTCCTAACAAGACAACCTCAATGATAAGACGCACACTGTTTTCAATGCATTTCTTGCTAAAAGAGCGTTACTTTGTCTCCTAACTCATTTTCCTAACAAGACAACCTCAATGATAAGACGCACACTGTTTTCAATGCATTTCTTGCTAAAAGAGCTAAGATCGTGATTGTCTCTGTTGCTGAATGAGCTAGGACGCTATTCAACTCTAATCTAAGAGAGACTCACTAACTTCATGTAGGAACACCGTTACTTTGTCTCCTAACTCATTTTCCTAACAAGACAACCTCAATGATAAGACGCACACTGTTTTCAATGCATTTCTTGCTAAAAGAGCTAAGATCGTGATTGTCTCTGTTGCTGAATGAGCTAGGACGCTATTCAACTCTAATCTAAGAGAGACTCACTAACTTCATGTAGGAACACCGTTACTTTGTCTCCTAACTCATTTTCCTAACAAGACAACCTCAATGATAAGACGCACACTGTTTTCAATGCATTTCTTGCTAAAAGAGCTAAGATCGTGATTGTCTCTGTTGCTGAATGAGCTAGGACGCTATTCAACTCTAATCTAAGAGAGACTCACTAACTTCATGTAGGAACACCGTTACTTTGTCTCCTAACTCATTTTCCTAACAAGACAACCTCAATGATAAGACGCACACTGTTTTCAATGCATTTCTTGCTAAAAGAGCTAAGATCGTGATTGTCTCTGTTGCTGAATGAGCTAGGACGCTATTCAACTCTAATCTAAGAGAGACTCACTAACTTCATGTAGGAACACCGTTACTTTGTCTCCTAACTCATTTTCCTAACAAGACAACCTCAATGATAAGACGCACACTGTTTTCAATGCATTTCTTGCTAAAAGAGCTAAGATCGTGATTGTCTCTGTTGCTGAATGAGCTAGGACGCTATTCAACTCTAATCTAAGAGAGACTCACTAACTTCATGTAGGAACACCGTTACTTTGTCTCCTAACTCATTTTCCTAACAAGACAACCTCAATGATAAGACGCACACTGTTTTCAATGCATTTCTTGCTAAAAGAGCTAAGATCGTGATTGTCTCTGTTGCTGAATGAGCTAGGACGCTATTCAACTCTAATCTAAGAGAGACTCACTAACTTCATGTAGGAACACCGTTACTTTGTCTCCTAACTCATTTTCCTAACAAGACAACCTCAATGATAAGACGCACACTGTTTTCAATGCATTTCTTGCTAAAAGAGCTAAGATCGTGATTGTCTCTGTTGCTGAATGAGCTTAGGACGCTATTCAACTCTAATCTAAGAGAGACTCACTAACTTCATGTAGGAACACCGTTACTTTGTCTCCTAACTCATTTTCTAACAAGACAACCTCAATGATAAGACGCACACTGTTTTCAATGCATTTCTTGCTAAAAGAGCTAAGATCGTGATTGTCTCTGTTGCTGAATGAGCTAGGACGCTATTCAACTCTAATCTAAGAGAGACTCACTAACTTCATGTAGGAACACCGTTACTTTGTCTCCTAACTCATTTTCCTAACAAGACAACCTCAATGATAAGACGCACACTGTTTTCAATGCATTTCTTGCTAAAAGAGCTAAGATCGTGATTGTCTCTGTTGCTGAATGAGCTAGGACGCTATTCAACTCTAATCTAAGAGAGACTCACTAACTTCATGTAGGAACACCGTTACTTTGTCTCCTAACGCATTTTCCTAACAAGACAACCTCAATGATAAGACGCACACTGTTTTCAATGCATTTCTTGCTAAAAGAGCTAAGATCGTGATTGTCTCTGTTGCTGAATGAGCTAGGACGCTATTCAACTCTAATCTAAGAGAGACTCACTAACTTCATGTAGGAACACCGTTACTTTGTCTCCTAACTCATTTTCCTAACAAGACAACCTCAATGATAAGACGCACACTGTTTTCAATGCATTTCTTGCTAAAAGAGCTAAGATCGTGATTGTCTCTGTTGCTGAATGAGCTAGGACGCTATTCAACTCTAATCTAAGAGAGACTCACTAACTTCATGTAGGAACACCGTTACTTTGTCTCCTAACTCATTTTCCTAACAAGACAACCTCAATGATAAGACGCACACTGTTTTCAATGCATTTCTTGCTAAAAGAGCTAAGATCGTGATTGTCTCTGTTGCTGAATGAGCTAGGACGCTATTCAACTCTAATCTAAGAGAGACTCACTAACTTCATGTAGGAACACCGTTACTTTGTCTCCTAACTCATTTTCCTAACAAGACAACCTCAATGATAAGACGCACACTGTTTTCAATGCATTTCTTGCTAAAAGAGCTAAGATCGTGATTGTCTCTGTTGCTGAATGAGCTAGGACGCTATTCAACTCTAATCTAAGAGAGACTCACTAACTTCATGTAGGAACACCGTTACTTTGTCTCCTAACTCATTTTCCTAACAAGACAACCTCAATGATAAGACGCACACTGTTTTCAATGCATTTCTTGCTAAAAGAGCTAAGATCGTGATTGTCTCTGTTGCTGAATGAGCTAGGACGCTATTCAACTCTAATCTAAGAGAGACTCACTAACTTCATGTAGGAACACCGTTACTTTGTCTCCTAACTCATTTTCCTAACAAGACAACCTCAATGATAAGACGCACACTGTTTTCAATGCATTTCTTGCTAAAAGAGCTAAGATCGTGATTGTCTCTGTTGCTGAATGAGCTAGGACGCTATTCAACTCTAATCTAAGAGAGACTCACTAACTTCATGTAGGAACACCGTTACTTTGTCTCCTAACTCATTTTCCTAACAAGACAACCTCAATGATAAGACGCACACTGTTTTCAATGCATTTCTTGCTAAAAGAGCTAAGATCGTGATTGTCTCTGTTGCTGAATGAGCTAGGACGCTATTCAACTCTAATCTAAGAGAGACTCACTAACTTCATGTAGGAACACTGTTACTTTGTCTCCTAACTCATTTCCTAACAAGACAACCTCAATGATAAGACGCACACTGTTTTCAATGCATTTCTTGCTAAAAGAGCTAAGATCGTGATTGTCTCTGTTGCTGAATGAGCTAGGACGCTATTCAACTCTAATCTAAGAGAGACTCACTAACTTCATGTAGGAACACCGTTACTTTGTCTCCTAACTCATTTTCCTAACAAGACAACCTCAATGATAAGACGCACACTGTTTTCAATGCATTTCTTGCTAAAAGAGCTAAGATCGTGATTGTCTCTGTTGCTGAATGAGCTAGGACGCTATTCAACTCTAATCTAAGAGAGACTCACTAACTTCATGTAGGAACACCGTTACTTTGTCTCCTAACGCATTTTCCTAACAAGACAACCTCAATGATAAGACGCACACTGTTTTCAATGCATTTCTTGCTAAAAGAGCTAAGATCGTGATTGTCTCTGTTGCTGAATGAGCTAGGACGCTATTCAACTCTAATCTAAGAGAGACTCACTAACTTCATGTAGGAACACCGTTACTTTGTCTCCTAACGCATTTTCCTAACAAGACAACCTCAATGATAAGACGCACACTGTTTTCAATGCATTTCTTGCTAAAAGAGCTAAGATCGTGATTGTCTCTGTTGCTGAATGAGCTAGGACGCTATTCAACTCTAATCTAAGAGAGACTCACTAACTTCATGTAGGAACACCGTTACTTTGTCTCCTAACTCATTTTCCTAACAAGACAACCTCAATGATAAGACGCACACTGTTTTCAATGCATTTCTTGCTAAAAGAGTGTTACTTTGTCTCCTAACTCATTTTCCTAACAAGACAACCTCAATGATAAGACGCACACTGTTTTCAATGCATTTTTTGCTAAAAGAGCTAAGATCGTGATTGTCTCTGTTGCTGAATGAGCTAGGAAGCTATTGAACTCTAATCTAAGAGAGACTCACTAACTTCATGTAGGAACACCGTTACTTTGTCTCCTAACTCATTTTTCTAACAAGACAACCTCAATGATAAGACGCACACTGTTTTCAATGCATTTCTTGCTAAAAGAGCTAAGATCGTGATTGTCTCTGTTGCTGAATGAGCTAGGACGCTATTCAACTCTAATCTAAGAGAGACTCACTAACTTCATGTAGGAACACCGTTACTTTGTCTCCTAACTCATTTTCCTAACAAGACAACCTCAATGATAAGACGCACACTGTTTTCAATGCATTTCTTGCTAAAAGAGCTAAGATCGTGATTGTCTCTGTTGCTGAATGAGCTAGGACGCTATTCAACTCTATTCTAAGAGAGACTCACTAACTTCATGTAGGAACACCGTTACTTTGTCTCCTAACGCATTTTCCTAACAAGACAACCTCAATGATAAGACGCACACTGTTTTCAATGCATTTCTTGCTAAAAGAGCTAAGATCGTGATTGTCTCTGTTGCTGAATGAGCTAGGACGCTATTCAACTCTAATCTAAGAGAGACTCACTAACTTCATGTAGGAACACCGTTACTTTGTCTCCTAACGCATTTTCCTAACAAGACAACCTCAATGATAAGACGCACACTGTTTTCAATGCATTTCTTGCTAAAAGAGCTAAGATCGTGATTGTCTCTGTTGCTGAATGAGCTAGGACGCTATTCAACTCTAATCTAAGAGAGACTCACTAACTTCATGTAGGAACACCGTTACTTTGTCTCCTAACTCATTTTCCTAACAAGACAACCTCAATGATAAGACGCACACTGTTTTCAATGCATTTCTTGCTAAAAGAGTGTTACTTTGTCTCCTAACTCATTTTCCTAACAAGACAACCTCAATGATAAGACGCACACTGTTTTCAATGCATTTTTTGCTAAAAGAGCTAAGATCGTGATTGTCTCTGTTGCTGAATGAGCTAGGACGCTATTGAACTCTAATCTAAGAGAGACTCACTAACTTCATCTAGGAACACCAATACTTTGTCTCCTAACTCATTTTTCTAACAAGACAACCTCAATGATAAGACGCACACTGTTTTCAATGCATTTCTTGCTAAAAGAGCTAAGATCGTGATTGTCTCTGTTGCTGAATGAGCTAGGACGCTATTCAACTCTAATCTAAGAGAGACTCACTAACTTCATGTAGGAACACCGTTACTTTGTCTCCTAACTCATTTTCCTAACAAGACAACCTCAATGATAAGACGCACACTGTTTTCAATGCATTTCTTGCTAAAAGAGCTAAGATCGTGATTGTCTCTGTTGCTGAATGAGCTAGGACGCTATTCAACTCTAATCTAAGAGAGACTCACTAGCTTCATGTAGGAACACCGTTACTTTGTCTCCTAACTCATTTTCCTAACAAGACAACCTCAATGATAAGACGCACACTGTTTTCAATGCATTTCTTGCTAAAAGAGCTAAGATCGTGATTGTCTCTGTTGCTGAATGAGCTAGGACGCTATTCAACTCTAATCTAAGAGAGACTCACTAACTTCATGTAGGAACACCGTTACTTTGTCTCCTAACTCATTTTCCTAACAAGACAACCTCAATGATAAGACGCACACTGTTTTCAATGCATTTCTTGCTAAAAGAGCTAAGATCGTGATTGTCTCTGTTGCTGAATGAGCTAGGACGCTATTCAACTCTAATCTAAGAGAGACTCACTAACTTCATGTAGGAACACCGTTACTTTGTCTCCTAACGCATTTTCCTAATAAGACAACCTCAATGATAAGACGCACACTGTTTTCAATGCATTTCTTGCTAAAAGAGCTAAGATCGTGATTGTCTCTGTTGCTGAATGAGCTAGGACGCTATTCAACTCTAATCTAAGAGAGACTCACTAACTTCATGTAGGAACACCGTTACTTTGTCTCCTAACGCATTTTCCTAACAAGACAACCTCAATGATAAGACGCACACTGTTTTCAATGCATTTCTTGCTAAAAGAGCTAAGATCGTGATTGTCTCTGTTGCTGAATGAGCTAGGACGCTATTCAACTCTAATCTAAGAGAGACTCACTAACTTCATGTAGGAACACCGTTACTTTGTCTCCTAACTCATTTTCCTAACAAGACAACCTCAATGATAAGACGCACACTGTTTTCAATGCATTTCTTGCTAAAAGAGTGTTACTTTGTCTCCTAACTCATTTTCCTAACAAGACAACCTCAATGATAAGACGCACACTGTTTTCAATGCATTTTTTGCTAAAAGAGCTAAGATCGTGATTGTCTCTGTTGCTGAATGAGCTAGGACGCTATTCAACTCTATTCTAAGAGAGACTCACTAACTTCATGTAGGAACACCGTTACTTTGTCTCCTAACGCATTTTCCTAACAAGACAACCTCAATGATAAGACGCACACTGTTTTCAATGCATTTCTTGCTAAAAGAGCTAAGATCGTGATTGTCTCTGTTGCTGAATGAGCTAGGACGCTATTCAACTCTAATCTAAGAGAGACTCACTAACTTCATGTAGGAACACTGTTACTTTGTCTCCTAACTCATTTTCCTAACAAGACAACCTCAATGATAAGACGCACACTGTTTTCAATGCATTTCTTGCTAAAAGAGCTAAGATCGTGATTGTCTCTGTTGCTGAATGAGCTAGGACGCTATTCAACTCTAATTCAAGAGAGACTCACTAGCTTCATGTAGGAACACCGTTACTTTGTCTCCTAACTCATTTTCCTAACAAGACAACCTCAATGATAAGACGCACACTGTTTTCAATGCATTTCTTGCTTAAAGAGCTAAGATCGTGATTGTCTCTGTTGCTGAATGAGCTAGGACGCTATTCAACTGTAATCTAAGAGAGACTCACTAACTTCATGTAGGAACACCGTTACTTTGTCTCCTAACTCATTTTCCTAACAAGACAACCTCAATGATAAGACGCACACTGTTTTCAATGCATTTCTTGCTAAAAGAGCTAAGATCGTGATTGTCTCTGTTGCTGAATGAGCTAGGACGCTATTCAACTCTAATCTAAGAGAGACTCACTAACTTCATGTAGGAACACCGTTACTTTGTCTCCTAACTCATTTTCCTAACAAGACAACCTCAATGATAAGACGCACACTGTTTTCAATGCATTTCTTGCTAAAAGAGCTAAGATCGTGATTGTCTCTGTTGCTGAATGAGCTTAGGACGCTATTCAACTCTAATCTAAGAGAGACTCACTAACTTCATGTAGGAACACCGTTACTTTGTCTCCTAACTCATTTTCCTAACAAGACAACCTCAATGATAAGACGCACACTGTTTTCAATGCATTTCTTGCTAAAAGAGCTAAGATCGTGATTAGAGATGAGCGAACATGCTCGTCCGAGCTTGATGCTCGGTCGAGCATTAGGGTACTCGAAACTGCTCGTTGCTCGGACGAATACTTTGCCCGCTCGAGAAAATGGCAGCTCCCGCCGTTTTGCTTTTTGGCGGCCAGAAACAGAGCCAATCACAAGCCAGGAGACTCTGCACTCCACCCAGCATGACGTGGTACCCTTACACGTCGATAGCAGTGGTTGGCTGGCCAGATCAGGTGACCCTGGGATAGACTAGCCGCTGGCCGCGCTGCTCGGATCATTCTGTCTCTGGATGCCGCTAGGGAGAGAGCTGCTGCTGGTCAGGGAAAGCGTTAGGGTGTTCTATTAGCTTACTGTTAGGCAGGAGTGATTCTCAAAGAACCCAACAGCCCTTCTTAGGGCTACAATAACGTTCTACTTTTTTTATTTTAATTTGCATCTTTTACCATTTTGTGAGGAATTAGCAGGGGGACTTGCTACCGTTGTGTTTAGCTCTTAGTGGCACACATATCCATAGCAAAGACCGAAGTGGGAAAATTCAGTAGGGGTTGGATTTCTATTAGGCAATAACTCAGTGTCATCTCATCTGGCATAGTAGTGTGCTTCCTTTGATACTTGGCTAGAAAATAGCCATAGGAGAATACAAATAGCTTCTTGAAGCCTACAGTAGCGTTCTATATATTTGATTTCTGGTTGATCTGCTGGTGGCTGTAGTTTCTGCAGTGCATGCACTTGCCAATTCTGAGCAATTTGTAGTGAGACTTGCGACCGCTGTGTTCTGCGCTTAGTGGCGCACATATCCATAGCAAAGGCTGAAGTGGCAAAATTCAGTAGGGGTTGGATTTCTATTAGGCAATAACTCAGTGTCATCTCATCTGGCATAGTAGTGTGCTTCCTTTGATACTTGGCTAGAAAATAGCCATAGGAGAATACAAATAGCTTCTTGAAGCCTACAGTAGCGTTCTATATATTTGATTTCTGGTTGATCTGCTGGTGGCTGTAGTTTCTGCAGTGCATGTACTTGCCAATTCTGAGCAATTTGTAGTGAGACTTGCGACCGCTGTGTTCTGCGCTTAGTGGCGCACATATCCATAGCAAAGGCTGAAGTGGCAAAATTCAGTAGGGGTTGGATTTCTATTAGGCAATAACTCAGTGTCATCTCATCTGGCATAGTAGTGTGCTTCCTTTGATACTTGGCTAGAAAATAGCCATAGCAATAGGATAGGATTGTTTGGTTCTAAAAACTCAAAAAAAAACAAAAAACACAAAAAAAAACAAAAAACACAAAAAAAACACACAAAAAAAAAAAAAAAAAGTAAAAAAAAAAAAAAAGTTATAACTCTCATTTTAAAAATGTTTAACCCCAGGGCTAGGGGTAGAGGACGAGGGCGGGGACGTGGGCGTCCAACTACTGCAGGGGTCAGAGGCCGTGGTCCTGGGCGGGGTGAGACACCACCTGCTGATGAGGGAGCAGGGGAACGCCGCAGAGCTACACTCCCTAGGTTCATGTCTGAAGTTACTGGGACTCGTGGTAGAGCACTGTTGAGGCCAGAACAGTGCGAACAGGTGATGTCGTGGATTGCTGACAATGCTTCGAGCAATTTGTCCACCACCAGTCAGTCTTCCACGCAGTCCACCCATGTCACCGAAATCCCCACTCCTCCAGCTCCTGCACCTCAGCCTCCTCCCCCCCAGTCTGCCCCCTCCCAGGAAAATTTGCCATTTGAACCGGCATACTCTGAGGAACTGTTTTCTGGACCCTTCCCACAGTCACAAACCACTTGTCCGGTTGCTGCTGAGCAATTTTCCGATGCCCAGGTTTTCCACCAGTCACAGTCTGTGGGTGATGATGACCTTCTTGACGTAGTGGAAGTGTGTAAAGAGGTGTCCGACGATGAGGAGACACGGTTGTCAGACAGTGGGGAAGTTGTTGTCAGGGCAGGAAGTCCGAGGGGGGAGCAGACTGAGGGATCGGAGGATGATGAGGTGACAGACCCAAGCTGGGTTGAGAGGCCGGGTGAACACAGTGCTTCTGAGACGGAGGAGAGTCCTCGACCTGAACAGGTTGGAAGAGGCAGTGGTGGGGCCAGACGGAGAGGCAGGGCCAGAGCTGGTGCATCAGCGCCACTGTCAACTAGTGAAGCTCCCGTGGTGAGGGCTCTTGCGGCGAGGGCTAGATCTTCAGAAGTGTGGAGGTTCTTTAAGGAAACACCGGATGACCGACGGACTGTGGTGTGCAACATTTGCCAAACCAGGCTCAGCAGGGGTTCCACCACTACTAGCTTAACTACCACCAGTATGCGCAGGCATATGAATGCTAAGCACCCCACTCAGTGGCAACAAGCCCGTTCACCTCCGGCCGTGCACACCACTGCTCCTTCCCCTGTGTCAGCTGCTAGTCAGCCCCCTGCCCAGGACCCTGGCCCAAAAACCCCATCGTCGCCTCCACGATCCTCCACAGCATCCACCAGCGTTCAGCTCTCCATACCCCAGACGCTGGAGCGGAAACGCAAATATAGTGCAACCCACCCGCACGCCCAAGCCCTTAATGTGCACATCTCCAGATTGCTTAGCCTGGAGATGCTGCCCTATAGGCTAGTAGAGACCGAGGCCTTTCGCAACCTCATGGCGGCGGCCGCCCCTCGGTATTCGGTCCCCAGCCGCCACTACTTTTCCCGATGTGCCGTCCCAGCCCTGCACCAGCACGTGTCAGACAACATCATCCGTGCCCTGACCAACGCCGTTTCTGACAAGGTCCACCTGACCACGGACACGTGGACGAGTGCTGCCGGGCAGGGCCACTATATATCGCTGACGGCACATTGGGTTAACTTGGTGGAGGCTGGGACCGAGACTGACCCTGGGGCTGCTCATATACTGCCGACGCCGAGGATTGCGGGGCCTACCTCGGTCCAGGTGTTTCAGGCCTACTATGCCTCCTCCTCCTCCCACCCCTCCTCCACCTCCTCCTCCGAACTACCATCCGTGGGCACGGCGCCATCAGTCGGTAGCTCTAGGCACAGCAGCAGTGCCGTCGCTAAGCGACAGCAGGCGGTGCTCAAACTGCTGAGCCTAGGCGACAAAAGGCACACCGCCCAAGAGCTATTACAGGGCATCACGGCGCAGACTGATCTGTGGCTGGCACCGCTGAACCTCAAGCCGGGAATGGTTGTGTGTGACAACGGCCGTAACCTGGTGGCGGCTCTGCAACTCGGCAGACTGACACATGTGCCATGCCTGGCCCATGTGTTAAATCTGATAGTGCAGCGTTTCCTCAAGACATACCCCAATCTGTCTGATTTGCTCACGAAGGTGCGCCGCATCTGTGCGCATTTCAGGAAGTCCAGCCCAGATGCTGCCACTCTCAGGGCAGCGCAGCGCCGCCTCCAACTGCCCGCTCACCGACTGTTGTGCGACGTGCCCACGAGGTGGAATTCAACACTGACCATGTTATCCAGAGTTTACCAGCAGCGCAGAGCGATTGTAGACTGCCAGATGTCAACTTCCACCAGAACTGGTAGTCAGGTCAGTCAGCTTCCTCAAGTCTACAATGAGGAGTGGACGTGGATGTCTGATATCTGTCAGGTGCTGAGTAACTTTGAGGAGTCAACACAGATGGTCAGTGGCGATGCCGCCATCATCAGCCTCACCATCCCGCTGCTTGGCCTGTTGAAAAACTCTCTGGTCAGCATGAAGTCGGAAGCTTTGCGCTCGTCACAAGAGACGGGGGAAGAATATTCCCTTGTTGATAGCCAAAGCACCCTGAGGTCTGTTTCTCAGCGCATATCGGAGGAGGTGGAGGTGGAGGAGGATGAGGAGGAAGAGGAGGAGAATGTTGGCGAGACACAAGAGGGGACCATTGTTGAGTCCTTCACTGTTCAGCGTGTATGGGCAGAAGAAGAGGAGTTGGAGGAGTTGGAGGAGGAGGAAATGGACAGTCAGGCCAGTGAGGGGAGTGAATTCTTACGCGTTGGTACTCTGGCGCATATGGCAGATTTCATGCTAGGCTGCCTATCCCGTGACCCTCGCGTTCAAAGAATTTATTCCAGCACCGATTACTGGGTGTTCACTCTCCTGGACCCACGGTACAAGCAAAATCTTGCCACTCTCATCCCTGCAGAGGAAAGGAGTGTGAGAATGCATGAATACCAGCAGGCCCTGGTGCACAAGCTGAAACAGTATTTCCCTTCTGACAGCGCTAGCGGCAGAGTGCGTAGTTCTGCGGGACAAGTAGCGAGGGAGAGTAGGCGAGCAGGCAGCTTGTCCAGCACTGGCAAGGGTACGCTTTACAAGGCTTTTGCCAGCTTTATGTCACCCCAGCAAGACACTGTCACCTGTCCCCAGTCTCGGCAGAGTAGGGCTGATCTTTACAGAAAGATGGTGAGGGAGTACGTAGCTGACCATACCATCGTCCTAAATGATCACACAGCTCCCTACAACTACTGGGTTTCAAAGCTGGACATGTGGCACGAACTGGCGCTGTACGCCTTGGAGGTTCTTGCCTGCCCTGCCGCTAGCGTCTTGTCCGAGCGGGTTTTCAGTGCAGCTGGTGGCATCATCACCGATAAGCGTACACGCCTGTCGACTGACAGCGCTGACAGGCTGACGCTTATTAAAATGAATAAAGGCTGGATTTCTCAGAATTTCCAATCTCCACCAGGTGAAGGAAGCTCAACCTGAATAATTGATCCACTCCTCCTCCTCCTCCTCATTTTCCTCCTTCTCCTCCTCTTTGTACAGTAAAGCAGAGGAAAATGGCTATTTTTTGACAGGGCCCACTGGCTCTTGCTATACTTCATGCATTTAATTTTTCTGGAGGGCCACCTACCCGGTCCTCTGTTTGAAACAATTTTTGTGAGTGCCACATACAGGCACTCAATCTATTCCATTTTTCTGGAGGGCCACCTACCCGGTCCTCTGGTTTGAACAATTTTTGGGACTGCCACATACAGGCACTCAATCTATTCCATTTTACTGGAGGGCCACCTACCTGCTCCTCTGGTTTGAAGAATTTTTGGGACTGCCACATACAGGCACTCAATCTATTCCATTTTACTGGAGGGCCACCTACCTGCTCCTCTGGTTTGAAACATTTTTGGGACTGCCACATACAGGCACTCAATCTATCCCATTTTACTGGAGGGCCACCTACCTGCTCCTCTGGTTTGAAGAATTTTTGGGACTGCCACATACAGGCACTCAATCTATTCCATTTTACTGGAGGGCCACCTACCTGCTCCTCTGGTTTGAAACATTTTTGGGACTGCCACATACAGGCACTCAATCTATCCCATTTTACTGGAGGGCCACCTACCTGCTCCTCTGGTTTGAAGAATTTTTGGGACTGCCACATACAGGCACTCAATCTATTCCATTTTACTGGAGGGCCACCTACCTGCTCCTCTGGTTTGAAACATTTTTGGGACTGCCACATACAGGCACTCAATCTATCCCATTTTACTGGAGGGCCACCTACCTGCTCCTCTGGTTTGAAACATTTTTGGGACTGCCACATACAGGCACTCAATCTATCCCATTTTACTGGAGGGCCACCTACCTGCTCCTCTGGTTTGAAACATTTTTGGGACTGCCACATACAGGCACTCAATCTATTCCATTTTACTGCAGGGCCACCTACCTGCTCCTCTGGTTTGAACAATTTTTGGGACTGCCACATACAGGCACTCAATCTATTCCATTTTACTGGAGGGCCACCTACCTGCTCCTCTGGTTTGAACAATTTTTGGGACTGCCACATACAGGCACTCAATCTATCCCATTTTACTGGAGGGCCACCTACCTGCTCCTCTGGTTTGAAAAATGTTTGGGACTGCCACATACAGGCACTATCCAAATTAAATTGTCTCCATAGCAGCCTCCACACGTTGTCTCCATTCCTACCTCCAAAAGTCGTCCATATAGCTGCCTCCATACATCGTCCCTTTATCAAACGAGGTGTGTCAGGCAGAAATTTGGGTTGTTTTCATGGATTCCACATCAAAGTTGTTAACTTTGTCGCCACCCTGCTGTGTAATCCACAAAATATACTTGCAAACTTTTACCATTTAGGGATATTATTTCAGCGCTTCTTGCGCATCTGTTTACATTCCCCTCACCCGCCATATCCTAAACTTATAAGAACGCTACTACACTTGATCTTATACAAAAGTGCTGTTTGGGGAGTAGCCTAGAGACAGGGGCTTGGATTTGCGAAAGCTCGCCTGGCAGCGGAGCGCCAGCTCCATGCGCATCATGCGCTTCTTGCGCATCTGTTTACATTCCCCTCACCCGGCATATCCTAAACTTATAAGAACGCTACTACACTTGATCTTATACAAAAGGTTCTTAGAAGTGCTGTTTGGGGAGTAGCCTAGAGACAGGGGCTTGGATTGGCGAAAGCTCGCCTGGCAGCGGAGCGCCAGCTCCATGCCAAGATCCAACTAACATAGTTTTAACTGCAGCACCTTTAATCTACTACTAGTTCACTGCCTCCATACATGGTCCCCTTATCAAACGAGCTGTGTCAGGCAGAATTTTGGGTTGTTTTCATGGCTTCCATGTTAACTTTGTCGCCACCCTGCTGTGTAATCCACAAAATATACTGGCAAACTTTTATCATGTACCGATATTATTTGAGCACTTCTTGCTCACCTCCTTTGGTTCCTCTCTGCCACCCATTGGTTTGAAGCCTGAGTCCATTTAGGGTATGTCGCCATGACACTCTCTAGCCTGCTGCCGCTGCCTCTGCATGCCGTCCCCTATAGTGTCAGGGTCAATTATTGCATGTTTTAGATGCTATCTAGCTTCATTCTGTCACTCTGTCATGGCCATGCTGTTGCCCATAATTTTGGCATAATGGTGCGTTTAAGCAGCCTCAGAGGCATCCATGCATGCTGCCCCTGCTGTTTCCTGTCCATTTCCGTGGTGTTTCCATCCTTTTCTGAGGTTCCCAGGTGTTTGGCCAAGCTTCCCTGTGCAGAGCCTTGGTCCCCTTGAAAAATGCTCGAGTCTCCCATTGACTTCAATGGGGTTCGTTATTCGAGACGAGCACTCGAGCATCGGGAAAAGTTCGTCTCGAATAACGAGTACCCGAGCATTTTAGTGTTCGCTCATCTCTAATCGTGATTGTCTCTGTTGCTGAATAAGCTTAGGACGCTATTCAACTCTAATCTAAGAGAGACTCACTAACTTCATGTAGGAACACCGTTACTTTGTCTCCTAACTCATTTTCCTAACAAGACAACCTCAATGATAAGACGCACACTGTTTTCAATGCATTTCTTGCTAAAAGAGCTAAGATCGTGATTGTCTCTGTTGCTGAATGAGCTAGGACGCTATTCAACTCTATTCTAAGAGAGACTCACTAACTTCATGTAGGAACACCGTTACTTTGTCTCCTAACTCATTTTCCTAACAAGACAACCTCAATGATAAGACGCACACTGTTTTCAATGCATTTCTTGCTAAAAGAGCTAAGATCGTGAATGTCTCTGTTGCTGAATGAGCTAGGACGCTATTAAACTCTAATCTAAGAGAGACTCACTAACTTCATGTAGGAACACCGTTACTTTGTCTTCTAACTCATTTTCCTAACAAGACAACCTCAATGATAAGACGCACACTGTTTTCAATGCATTTCTTGCTAAAAGAGCTAAGATCGTGATTGTCTCTGTTGCTGAATGAGCTAGGACGCTATTCAACTCTAATCTAAGAGAGACTCACTAACTTCATGTAGGAACACCGTTACTTTGTCTTCTAACTCATTTTCCTAACAAGACAACCTCAATGATAAGACGCACACTGTTTTCAATGCATTTCTTGCTAAAAGAGCTAAGATCGTGATTGTCTCTGTTGCTGAATGAGCTAGGAAGCTTTTCAACTCTATTCTAAGAGAGACTCACTAACTTCATGTAGGAACACCGTTACTTTGTCTCCTAACGCATTTTCCTAACAAGACAACCTCAATGATAAGACGCACACTGTTTTCAATGCATTTCTTGCTAAAAGAGCTAAGATCGTGATTGTCTCTGTTGCTGAATGAGCTAGGACGCTATTCAACTCTAATCTAAGAGAGACTCACTAACTTCATGTAGGAACACCGTTACTTTGTCTCCTAACTCATTTTCCTAACAAGACAACCTCAATGATAAGACGCACACTGTTTTCAATGCATTTCTTGCTAAAAGAGCTAAGATCGTGATTGTCTCTGTTGCTGAATGAGCTAGGACGCTATTCAACTCTAATCTAAGAGAGACTCACTAACTTCATGTAGGAACACCGTTACTTTGTCTTCTAACTCATTTTCCTAACAAGACAACCTCAATGATAAGACGCACACTGTTTTCAATGCATTTCTTGCTAAAAGAGCTAAGATCGTGATTGTCTCTGTTGCTGAATGAGCTAGGAAGCTATTCAACTCTAATCTAAGAGAGACTCACTAACTTCATGTAGGAACACCGTTACTTTGTCTCCTAACGCATTTTCCTAACAAGACAACCTCAATGATAAGACGCACACTGTTTTCAATGCATTTCTTGCTAAAAGAGCTAAGATCGTGATTGTCTCTGTTGCTGAATGAGCTAGGACGCTATTCAACTCTAATCTAAGAGAGACTCACTAACTTCATGTAGGAACACCGTTACTTTGTCTCCTAACTCATTTTCCTAACAAGACAACCTCAATGATAAGACGCACACTGTTTTCAATGCATTTCTTGCTAAAAGAGCTAAGATCGTGATTGTCTCTGTTGCTGAATGAGCTAGGACGCTATTCAACTCTAATCTAAGAGAGACTCACTAACTTCATGTAGGAACACCGTTACTTTGTCTCCTAACTCATTTTTCTAACAAGACAACCTCAATGATAAGACGCACACTGTTTTCCATGCATTTCTTGCTAAAAGAGCTAAGATCGTGATTGTCTCTGTTGCTGAATGAGCTAGGACGCTATTCAACTCTAATCTAAGAGAGACTCACTAACTTCATATAGGAACACCGTTACTTTGTCTCCTAACTCATTTTCCTAACAAGACAACCTCAATGATAAGACGCACACTGTTTTCAATGCATTTCTTGCTAAAAGAGCGTTACTTTGTCTCCTAACTCATTTTCCTAACAAGACAACCTCAATGATAAGACGCACACTGTTTTCAATGCATTTCTTTCTAAAAGAGCTAAGATCGTGATTGTCTCTGTTGCTGAATGAGCTAGGACGCAATTCAACTCTAATCTAAGAGAGACTCACTAACTTCATGTAGGAACACCGTTACTTTGTCTCCTAAGTCATTTTTCTAACAAGACAACCTCAATGATAAGACGCACACTGTTTTCAATGCATTTCTTGCTAAAAGAGCTAAGATCGTGATTGTCTCTGTTGCTCAATGAGCTAGGACGCTATTCAACTCTAATCTAAGAGAGACTCACTAACTTCATGTAGGAACACCGTTACTTTGTCTCCTAACTCATTTTCCTAACAAGACAACCTCAATGATAAGACGCACACTGTTTTCAATGCATTTCTTGCTAAAAGAGCTAAGATCGTGATTGTCTCTGTTGCTGAATGAGCTAGGACGCTATTCAACTCTATTCTAAGAGAGACTCACTAACTTCATGTAGGAACACCGTTACTTTGTCTCCTAACTCATTTTCCTAACAAGACAACCTCAATGATAAGACGCACACTGTTTTCAATGCATTTCTTGCTAAAAGAGCTAAGATCGTGAATGTCTCTGTTGCTGAATGAGCTAGGACGCTATTAAACTCTAATCTAAGAGAGACTCACTAACTTCATGTAGGAACACCGTTACTTTGTCTTCTAACTCATTTTCCTAACAAGACAACCTCAATGATAAGACGCACACTGTTTTCAATGCATTTCTTGCTAAAAGAGCTAAGATCGTGATTGTCTCTGTTGCTGAATGAGCTAGGACGCTATTCAACTCTAATCTAAGAGAGACTCACTAACTTCATGTAGGAACACCGTTACTTTGTCTTCTAACTCATTTTCCTAACAAGACAACCTCAATGATAAGACGCACACTGTTTTCAATGCATTTCTTGCTAAAAGAGCTAAGATCGTGATTGTCTCTGTTGCTGAATGAGCTAGGAAGCTTTTCAACTCTATTCTAAGAGAGACTCACTAACTTCATGTAGGAACACCGTTACTTTGTCTCCTAACGCATTTTCCTAACAAGACAACCTCAATGATAAGACGCACACTGTTTTCAATGCATTTCTTGCTAAAAGAGCTAAGATCGTGATTGTCTCTGTTGCTGAATGAGCTAGGACGCTATTCAACTCTAATCTAAGAGAGACTCACTAACTTCATGTAGAAACACCGTTACTTTGTCTCCTAACTCATTTTCCTAACAAGACAACCTCAATGATAAGACGCACACTGTTTTCAATGCATTTCTTGCTAAAAGAGCTAAGATCGTGATTGTCTCTGTTGCTGAATGAGCTAGGACGCTATTCAACTCTAATCTAAGAGAGACTCACTAACTTCATGTAGGAACACCGTTACTTTGTCTTCTAACTCATTTTCCTAACAAGACAACCTCAATGATAAGACGCACACTGTTTTCAATGCATTTCTTGCTAAAAGAGCTAAGATCGTGATTGTCTCTGTTGCTGAATGAGCTAGGAAGCTATTCAACTCTAATCTAAGAGAGACTCACTAACTTCATGTAGGAACACCGTTACTTTGTCTCCTAACGCATTTTCCTAACAAGACAACCTCAATGATAAGACGCACACTGTTTTCAATGCATTTCTTGCTAAAAGAGCTAAGATCGTGATTGTCTCTGTTGCTGAATGAGCTAGGACGCTATTCAACTCTAATCTAAGAGAGACTCACTAACTTCATGTAGGAACACCGTTACTTTGTCTCCTAACTCATTTTCCTAACAAGACAACCTCAATGATAAGACGCACACTGTTTTCAATGCATTTCTTGCTAAAAGAGCTAAGATCGTGATTGTCTCTGTTGCTGAATGAGCTAGGACGCTATTCAACTCTAATCTAAGAGAGACTCACTAACTTCATGTAGGAACACCGTTACTTTGTCTCCTAACTCATTTTTCTAACAAGACAACCTCAATGATAAGACGCACACTGTTTTCCATGCATTTCTTGCTAAAAGAGCTAAGATCGTGATTGTCTCTGTTGCTGAATGAGCTAGGACGCTATTCAACTCTAATCTAAGAGAGACTCACTAACTTCATATAGGAACACCGTTACTTTGTCTCCTAACTCATTTTCCTAACAAGACAACCTCAATGATAAGACGCACACTGTTTTCAATGCATTTCTTGCTAAAAGAGCGTTACTTTGTCTCCTAACTCATTTTCCTAACAAGACAACCTCAATGATAAGACGCACACTGTTTTCAATGCATTTCTTTCTAAAAGAGCTAAGATCGTGATTGTCTCTGTTGCTGAATGAGCTAGGACGCAATTCAACTCTAATCTAAGAGAGACTCACTAACTTCATGTAGGAACACCGTTACTTTGTCTCCTAAGTCATTTTTCTAACAAGACAACCTCAATGATAAGACGCACACTGTTTTCAATGCATTTCTTGCTAAAAGAGCTAAGATCGTGATTGTCTCTGTTGCTCAATGAGCTAGGACGCTATTCAACTCTAATCTAAGAGAGACTCACTAACTTCATGTAGGAACACCGTTACTTTGTCTCCTAACTCATTTTCCTAACAAGACAACCTCAATGATAAGACACACACTGTTTTCAATGCATTTCTTGCTAAAAGAGCTAAGATCGTGATTGTCTCTGTTGCTGAATGAGCTTAGGACGCTATTCAACTCTAATCTAAGAGAGACTCACTAACTTCATGTAGGAACACCGTTACTTTGTCTCCTAACTCATTTTCCTAACAAGACAACCTCAATGATAAGACGCACTCTGTTTTCAATGCATTTCTTGCTAAAAGAGCTAAGATCGTGATTGTCTCTGTTGCTGAATGAGCTAGGACGCTATTCAACTCTAATCTAAGAGAGACTCACTAACTTCATGTAGGAACACCGTTACTTTGTCTCCTAACTCATTTTTCTAACAAGACAACCTCAATGATAAGACGCACACTGTTTTCCATGCATTTCTTGCTAAAAGAGCTAAGATCGTGATTGTCTCTGTTGATGAATGAGCTAGGACGCTATTCAACTCTAATCTAAGAGAGACTCACTACCTTCATGTAGGAACACCGTTACTTTGTCTCCTAACTCATTTTCCTAACAAGACAACCTCAATGATAAGACGCACACTGTTTTCAATGCATTTCTTGCTAAAAGAGCGTTACTTTGTTTCCTAACTCATTTTCCTAACAAGACAACCTCAATGATAAGACGCACACTGTTTTCAATGCATTTCTTGCTAAAAGAGCTAAGATCGTGATTGTCTCTGTTGCTGAATGAGCTAGGACGCTATTCAACTCTAATCTAAGAGAGACTCACTAACTTCATGTAGGAACACCGTTACTTTGTCTCCTAACTCATTTTTCTAACAAGACAACCTCAATGATAAGACACACACTGTTTTCAATGCATTTCTTGCTAAAAGAGCTAAGATCGTGATTGACTCTGTTGCTCAATGAGCTAGGATGCTATTCAACTCTAATCTAAGAGAGACTCACTAACTTCATGTAGGAACACCGTTACTTTGTCTCCTAACTCATTTTCCTAACAAGACAACCTCAATGATAAGACGCACACTGTTTTCAATGCATTTCTTGCTAAAAGAGCTAAGATCGTGATTGTCTCTGTTGCTGAATGAGCTAGGACGCTATTCAACTCTAATCTAAGAGAGACTCACTAACTTCATGTAGGAACACCGTTACTTTGTCTCCTAACTCATTTTCCTAACAAGACAACCTCAATGATAAGACGCACACTGTTTTCAATGCATTTCTTGCTAAAAGAGCTAAGATCGTGATTGTCTCTGTTGCTGAATGAGCTTAGGACGCTATTCAACTCTAATCTAAGAGAGACTCACTAACTTCATGTAGGAACACCGTTACTTTGTCTCCTAACTCATTTTCCTAACAAGACAACCTCAATGATAAGACGCACTCTGTTTTCAATGCATTTCTTGCTAAAAGAGCTAAGATTGTGATTGTCTCTGTTGCTGAATGAGCTAGGACGCTATTCAACTCTAATCTAAGAGAGACTCACTAACTTCATGTAGGAACACCGTTACTTTGTCTCCTAACTCATTTTCCTAACAAGACAACCTCAATGATAAGACGCACACTGTTTTCAATGCATTTCTTGCTAAAAGAGCTAAGATCGTGATTGTCTCTGTTGCTGAATAAGCTTAGGACGCTATTCAACTCTAATCTAAGAGAGACTCACTAACTTCATGTAGGAACACCGTTACTTTGTCTCCTAACTCATTTTCCTAACAAGACAACCTCAATGATAAGACGCACACTGTTTTCAATGCATTTCTTGCTAAAAGAGCTAAGATCGTGATTGTCTCTGTTGCTGAATGAGCTAGGACGCTATTCAACTCTATTCTAAGAGAGACTCACTAACTTCATGTAGGAACACCGTTACTTTGTCTCCTAACTCATTTTCCTAACAAGACAACCTCAATGATAAGACGCACACTGTTTTCAATGCATTTCTTGCTAAAAGAGCTAAGATCGTGATTGTCTCTGTTGCTGAATGAGCTAGGACGCTATTCAACTCTAATCTAAGAGAGACTCACTAACTTCATGTAGGAACACCGTTACTTTGTCTCCTAACTCATTTTCCTAACAAGACAACCTCAATGATAAGACGCACACTGTTTTCAATGCATTTCTTGCTAAAAGAGCTAAGATCGTGATTGTCTCTGTTGCTGAATGAGCTAGGACGCTATTCAACTCTAATCTAAGAGAGACTCACTAACTTCATGTAGGAACACCGTTACTTTGTCTCCTAACTCATTTTCCTAACAAGACAACCTCAATGATAAGACGCACGCTGTTTTCAATGCATTTCTTGCTAAAAGAGCTAAGATCGTGATTGTCTCTGTTGCTGATTAAGCTAGGACGCTATTCAACTCTAATCTAAGAGAGACTCACTAACTTCACGTAGGAACACCGTTACTTTGTCTCCTAACGCATTTTCCTAACAAGACAACCTCAATGATAAGACGCACACTGTTTTCAATGCATTTCTTGCTAAAAGAGCTAAGATCGTGATTGTCTCTGTTGCTGAATGAGCTAGGACGCTATTCAACTCTAATCTAAGAGAGACTCACTAACTTCATGTAGGAACTCCTAACTCATTTTCCTAACAAGACAACCTCAATGATAAGACGCACACTGTTTTCAATGCATTTCTTGCTAAAAGAGCTAAGATCGTGATTGTCTCTGTTGCTGAATGAGCTAGGACGCTATTCAACTCTAATCTAAGAGAGACTCACTAACTTCATGTAGGAACACCGTTACTTTGTCTCCTAACTCATTTTCCTAACAAGACAACCTCAATGATAAGACGCACACTGTTTTCAATACATTTCTTGCTAAAAGAGCTAAGATCGTGATTGTCTCTGTTGCTGAATGAGCTAGGACGCTATTCAACTCTAATCTAAGAGAGACTCACTAACTTCATGTAGGAACACCGTTACTTTGTCTCCTAACTCATTTTCCTAACAAGACAACCTCAATGATAAGACGCACACTGTTTTCAATGCATTTCTTGCTAAAAGAGCTAAGATCGTGATTGTCTCTGTTGCTGAATGAGCTAGGACGCTATTCAACTCTAATCTAAGAGAGACTCACTAACTTCATGTAGGAACACCGTTACTTTGTCTCCTAACTCATTTTCCTAACAAGACAACCTCAATGATAAGACGCACACTGTTTTCAATGCATTTCTTGCTAAAAGAGCTAAGATCGTGATTGTCTCTGTTGCTGAATGAGCTAGAACGCTATTCAACTCTAATCTAAGAGAGACTCACTAACTTCATGTAGGAACACCGTTACTTTGTCTCCTAACTTATTTTCCTAACAAGACAACCTCAATGATAAGACGCACACTGTTTTCAATGCATTTCTTGCTAAAAGAGCTAAGATCGTGATTGTCTCTGTTGCTGAATGAGCTTAGGACGCTATTCAACTCTAATCTAAGAGAGACTCACTAACTTCATGTAGGAACACCGTTACTTTGTCTCCTAACTCATTTTCCTAACAAGACAACCTCAATGATAAGACGCACTCTGTTTTCAATGCATTTCTTGCTAAAAGAGCTAAGATCGTGATTGTCTCTGTTGCTGAATAAGCTTAGGACGCTATTCAACTCTAATCTAAGAGAGACTCACTAACTTCATGTAGGAACACCGTTACTTTGTCTCCTAACTCATTTTCCTAACAAGACAACCTCAATGATAAGACGCACACTGTTTTCAATGCATTTCTTGCTAAAAGAGCTAAGATCGTGATTGTCTCTGTTGCTGAATAAGCTTAGGACGCTATTCAACTCTAATCTAAGAGAGACTCACTAACTTCATGTAGGAACACCGTTACTTTGTCTCCTAACTCATTTTCCTAACAAGACAACCTCAATGATAAGACGCACACTGTTTTCAATGCATTTCTTGCTAAAAGAGCTAAGATCGTGATTGTCTCTGTTGCTGAATGAGCTAGGACGCTATTCAACTCTATTCTAAGAGAGACTCACTAACTTCATGTAGGAACACCGTTACTTTGTCTCCTAACTCATTTTCCTAACAAGACAACCTCAATGATAAGACGCACACTGTTTTCAATGCATTTCTTGCTAAAAGAGCTAAGATCGTGATTGTCTCTGTTGCTGAATGAGCTAGGACGCTATTCAACTCTAATCTAAGAGAGACTCACTAACTTCATGTAGGAACACCGTTACTTTGTCTTCTAACTCATTTTCCTAACAAGACAACCTCAATGATAAGACGCACACTGTTTTCAATGCATTTCTTGCTAAAAGAGCTAAGATCGTGATTGTCTCTGTTGCTGAATGAGCTAGGACGCTATTCAACTCTAATCTAAGAGAGACTCACTAACTTCATGTAGGAAAACCGTTACTTTGTCTCCTAACTCATTTTCCTAACAAGACAACCTCAATGATAAGACGCACACTGTTTTCAATGCATTTCTTGCTAAAAGAGCTAAGATCGTGATTGTCTCTGTTGCTGAATGAGCTAGGACGCTATTCAACTCTATTCTAAGAGAGACTCACTAACTTCATGTAGGAACACGTTACTTTGTCTCCTAACTCATTTTCCTAACAAGACAACCTCAATGATAAGACGCACACTGTTTTCAATGCATTTCTTGCTAAAAGAGCTAAGATCGTGATTGTCTCTGTTGCTGAATGAGCTAGGACGCTATTCAACTCTAATCTAAGAGAGACTCACTAACTTCATGTAGGAACACCGTTACTTTGTCTTCTAACTCATTTTCCTAACAAGACAACCTCAATGATAAGACGCACACTGTTTTCAATGCATTTCTTGCTAAAAGAGCTAAGATCGTGATTGTCTCTGTTGCTGAATGAGCTAGGCCGCTATTCAACTCTAATCTAAGAGAGACTCACTAACTTCATGTAGGAACACCGTTACTTTGTCTCCTAACTCATTTTCCTAACAAGACAACCTCAATGATAAGACGCACACTGTTTTCAATGCATTTCTTGCTAAAAGAGCTAAGATCGTGATTGTCTCTGTTGCTGATTGAGCTAGGACGCTATTTAACTCTAATCTAAGAGAGACTCACTAACTTCATGTAGGAACACCGTTACTTTGTCTCCTAACTCATTTTTCTAACAAGACAACCTCAATGATAAGACGCACACTGTTTTCAATGCATTTCTTGCTAAAAGAGCTAAGATCGTGATTGTCTCTGTTGCTGAATGAGCTAGGACGCTATTCAACTCTAATCTAAGAGAGACTCACTAACTTCATGTAGGAAAACCGTTACTTTGTCTCCTAACTCATTTTCCTAACAAGACAACCTCAATGATAAGACGCACACTGTTTTCAATGCATTTCTTGCTGAAAGAGCTAAGATCGCGATTGTCTATGTAGCTGAATGAGCTAGGACGCTATTCAACTCTAATCTAAGAGAGACTCACTAACTTCATGTAGGAACACCGTTACTTTGTCTCCTAACGCATTTTCCTAACAAGACAACCTCAATGATAAGACGCACACTGTTTTCAATGCATTTCTTGCTAAAAGAGCTAAGATCGTGATTGTCTCTGTTGCTGAATGAGCTAGGACGCTATTCAACTCTAATCTAAGAGAGACTCACTAACTTCATGTAGGAACACCGTTACTTTGTCTCCTAACTCATTTTCCTAACAAGACAACCTCAATGATAAGACGCACACTGTTTTCAATGCATTTCTTGCTAAAAGAGCTAAGACCGTGATTGTCTCTGTTGCTGAATGAGCTTAGAACGCTATTCAACTCTAATCTAAGAGAGACTCACTAACTTCATGTAGGAACACCGTTACTTTGTCTCCTAACTCATTTTCCTAACAAGACAACCTCAATGATAAGACGCACTCTGTTTTCAATGCATTTCTTGCTAAAAGAGCTAAGATCGTGATTGTCTCTGTTGCTGAATGAGCTAGGACGCTATTCAACTCTAATCTAAGAGAGACTCACTAACTTCATGTAGGAACACCGTTACTTTGTCTCCTAACTCATTTTCCTAACAAGACAACCTCAATGATAAGACGCACACTGTTTTCAATGCATTTCTTGCTAAAAGAGCTAAGATCGTGATTGTCTCTGTTGCTGAATAAGCTTAGGACGCTATTCAACTCTAATCTAAGAGAGACTCACTAACTTCATGTAGGAACACCGTTACTTTGTCTCCTAACTCATTTTCCTAACAAGACAACCTCAATGATAAGACGCACACTGTTTTCAATGCATTTCTTGCTAAAAGAGCTAAGATCGTGATTGTCTCTGTTGCTGAATGAGCTAGGACGCTATTCAACTCTAATCTAAGAGAGACTCACTAACTTCATGTAGAAACACCGTTACTTTGTCTCCTAACGCATTTCCCTAACAAGACAACCTCAATGATAAGACGCACACTGTTTTCAATGCATTTCTTGCTAAAAGAGCTAAGATCGTGATTGTCTCTGTTGCTGAATGAGCTAGGACGCTATTCAACTCTAATCTAAGAGAGACTCACTAACTTCATGTAGGAACACCGTTACTTTGTCTCCTAACTCATTTTCCTAACAAGACAACCTCAATGATAAGACGCACACTGTTTTCAATGCATTTCCTGCTAAAAAAGCTAAGATCGTGATTGTCTCTGTTGCTGAATGAGCTAGGACGCTATTCAACTCTAATCTAAGAGAGAATCACTAACTTCATGTAGGAACACCGTTACTTTGTCTCCTAACTCATTTTCCTAACAAGACAACCTCAATGATAAGACGCACACTGTTTTCAATGCATTTCTTGCTAAAAGAGCTAAGATCGTGATTGTCTCTGTTGCTGAATGAGCTAGGACGCTATTCAACTCTAATCTAAGAGAGACTCACTAACTTCATGTAGGAACACCGTTACTTTGTCTCCTAACTCATTTTCCTAACAAGACAACCTCAATGATAAGACGCACACTGTTTTCAATGCATTTCTTGCTAAAAGAGCTAAGATCGTGATTGTCTCTGTTGCTGAATGAGCTAGGACGCTATTCAACTCTAATCTAAGAGAGACTCACTAACTTCATGTAGGAACACCGTTACTTTGTCTTCTAACTCATTTTCCTAACAAGACAACCTCAATGATAAGACGCACACTGTTTTCAATGCATTTCTTGCTAAAAGAGCTAAGATCATGATTGTCTCTGTTGCTGAATGAGCTAGGACGCTATTCAACTCTAATCTAAGAGAGACTCACTAACATCATGTAGGAAAACCGTTACTTTGTCTCCTAACTCATTTTCCTAACAAGACAACCTCAATGATAAGACGCACACTGTTTTCAATGCATTTCTTGCTGAAAGAGCTAAGATCGCGATTGTCTATGTAGCTGAATGAGCTAGGACGCTATTCAACTCTAATGTAAGAGAGACCCACTAACTTCATGTAGGAACACCGTTACTTTGTCTCCTAACGCATTTTCCTAACAAGACAACCTCAATGATAAGACGCACACTGTTTTCAATGCATTTCTTGCTAAAAGAGCTAAGATCGTGATTGTCTCTGTTGCTGAATGAGCTAGGACGCTATTCAACTCTAATCTAAGAGAGACTCACTAACTTCATGTAGAAACACCGTTACTTTGTCTCCTAACGCATTTCCCTAACAAGACAACCTCAATGATAAGACGCACACTGTTTTCAATGCATTTCTTGCTAAAAGAGCTAAGATCGTGATTGTCTCTGTTGCTGAATGAGCTAGGACGCTATTCAACTCTAATCTAAGAGAGACTCACTAACTTCATGTAGGAACACCGTTACTTTGTCTCCTAACTCATTTTCCTAACAAGACAACCTCAATGATAAGACGCACACTGTTTTCAATGCATTTCTTGCTAAAAAAGCTAAGATCGTGATTGTCTCTGTTGCTGAATGAGCTAGGACGCTATTCAACTCTAATCTAAGAGAGAATCACTAACTTCATGTAGGAACACCGTTACTTTGTCTCCTAACTCATTTTCCTAACAAGACAACCTCAATGATAAGACGCACACTGTTTTCAATGCATTTCTTGCTAAAAGAGCTAAGATCGTGATTGTCTCTGTTGCTGAATGAGCTAGGACGCTATTCAACTCTAATCTAAGAGAGACTCACTAACTTCATGTAGGAACACCGTTACTTTGTCTCCTAACTCATTTTCCTAACAAGACAACCTCAATGATAAGACGCACACTGTTTTCAATGCATTTCTTGCTAAAAGAGCTAAGATCGTGATTGTCTCTGTTGCTGAATGAGTTAGGACGCTATTCAACTCTAATCTAAGAGAGATTCACTACCTTCATGTAGGAACACCGTTACTTTGTCTCCTAACTCATTTTCCTAACAAGACAACCTCAATGATAAGACGCACACTGTTTTCAATGCATTTCTTGCTAAAAGAGCTAAGATCGTGATTGTCTCTGTTGCTGAATGAGCTAGGACGCTATTCAACTCTAATCTAAGAGAGACTCACTAACTTCATGTAGGAACACCGTTACTTTGTCTCCTAACTCATTTTCCTAACAAGACAACCTCAATGATAAGACGCACACTGTTTTCAATGCATTTCTTGCTAAAAGAGCTAAGATCGTGATTGTCTCTGTTGCTGAATGAGCTAGGACGCTATTCAACTCTAATCTAAGAGAGACTCACTAACTTCATGTAGGAACACCGTTACTTTGTCTCCTAACTCATTTTTCTAACAAGACAACCTCAATGATAAGACGCACACTGTTTTCAATGCATTTCTTGCTAAAAGAGCTAAGATCGTGATTGTCTCTGTTGCTCAATGAGCTAGGACGCTATTCAACTCTAATCTAAGAGAGACTCACTAACTTCATGTAGGAACACCGTTACTTTGTCTCCTAACTCATTTTCCTAACAAGACAACCTCAATGATAAGACGCACACTGTTTTCAATGCATTTCTTGCTAAAAGAGCTAAGATCGTGATTGTCTCTGTTGCTGAATGAGCTTAGGACGCTATTCAACTCTAATCTAAGAGAGACTCACTAACTTCATGTAGGAACACCGTTACTTTGTCTCCTAACTCATTTTCCTAACAAGACAACCTCAATGATAAGACGCACTCTGTTTTCAATGCATTTCTTGCTAAAAGAGCTAAGATTGTGATTGTCTCTGTTGCTGAATGAGCTAGGACGCTATTCAACTCTAATCTAAGAGAGACTCACTAACTTCATGTAGGAACACCGTTACTTTGTCTCCTAACTCATTTTCCTAACAAGACAACCTCAATGATAAGACGCACACTGTTTTTAATGCATTTCTTGCTAAAAGAGCTAAGATCGTGATTGTCTCTGTTGCTGAATAAGCTTAGGACGCTATTCAACTCTAATCTAAGAGAGACTCACTAACTTCATGTAGGAACACCGTTACTTTGTCTCCTAACTCATTTTCCTAACAAGACAACCTCAATGATAAGACGCACACTGTTTTCAATGCATTTCTTGCTAAAAGAGCTAAGATCGTGATTGTCTCTGTTGCTCAATGAGCTAGGACGCTATTCAACTCTATTCTAAGAGAGACTCACTAACTTCATGTAGGAACACCGTTACTTTGTCTCCTAACTCATTTTCCTAACAAGACAACCTCAATGATAAGACGCACACTGTTTTCAATGCATTTCTTGCTAAAAGAGCTAAGATCGTGATTGTCTCTGTTGCTGAATGAGCTAGGACGCTATTCAACTCTAATCTAAGAGAGACTCACTAACTTCATGTAGGAACACCGTTACTTTGTCTCCTAACTCATTTTCCTAACAAGACAACCTCAATGATAAGACGCACACTGTTTTCAATGCATTTCTTGCTAAAAGAGCTAAGATCGTGATTGTCTCTGTTGCTGAATGAGCTAGGACGCTATTCAACTCTAATCTAAGAGAGACTCACTAACTTCATGTAGGAACACCGTTACTTTGTCTCCTAACTCATTTTCCTAACAAGACAACCTCAATGATAAGACGCACGCTGTTTTCAATGCATTTCTTGCTAAAAGAGCTAAGATCGTGATTGTCTCTGTTGCTGATTAAGCTAGGACGCTATTCAACTCTAATCTAAGAGAGACTCACTAACTTCATGTAGGAACACCGTTACTTTGTCTCCTAACGCATTTTCCTAACAAGACAACCTCAATGATAAGACGCACACTGTTTTCAATGCATTTCTTGCTAAAAGAGCTAAGATCGTGATTGTCTCTGTTGCTGAATGAGCTAGGACGCTATTCAACTCTAATCTAAGAGAGACTCACTAACTTCATGTAGGAACTCCTAACTCATTTTCCTAACAAGACAACCTCAATGATAAGACGCACACTGTTTTCAATGCATTTCTTGCTAAAAGAGCTAAGATTGTGAATGTCTCTGTTGCTGAATGAGCTAGGACGCTATTCAACTCTAATCTAAGAGAGACTCACTAACTTAATGTAGGAACACCATTACTTTGTCTCCTAACGCATTTTCCTAACAAGACAACCTCAATGATAAGACGCACACTGTTTTCAATGCATTTCTTGCTAAAAGAGCTAAGATCGTGATTGTCTCTGTTGCTGAATGAGCTAGGACGCTATTCAACTCTAATCTAAGAGAGACTCACTAACTTCATGTAGGAACACCGTTACTTTGTCTCCTAACTCATTTTCCTAACAAGACAACCTCAATGATAAGACGCACACTGTTTTCAATGCATTTCTTGCTAAAAGAGCTAAGATCGTGATTGTCTCTTTTGCTGAATGAGCTAGGACGCTATTCAACTCTAATCTAAGAGAGACTCACTAACTTCATGTAGGAACACCGTTACTTTGTCTCCTAACTCATTTTCCTAACAAGACAACCTCAATGATAAGACGCACACTGTTTTCAATGCATTTCTTGCTAAAAGAGCTAAGATCGTGATTGTCTCTGTTGCTGAATGAGCTTAGGACGCTATTCAACTCTAATCTAAGAGAGACTCACTAACTTCATGTAGGAACACCGTTACTTTGTCTCCTAACTCATTTTCCTAACAAGACAACCTCAATGATAAGACGCACTCTGTTTTCAATGCATTTCTTGCTAAAAGAGCTAAGATCGTGATTGTCTCTGTTGCTGAATGAGCTAGGACGCTATTCAACTCTAATCTAAGAGAGACTCACTAACTTCATGTAGGAACACCGTTACTTTGTCTCCTAACTCATTTTCCTAACAAGACAACCTCAATGATAAGACGCACACTGTTTTCAATGCATTTCTTGCTAAAAGAGCTAAGATCGTGATTGTCTCTGTTGCTGAATAAGCTTAGGACGCTATTCAACTCTAATCTAAGAAAGACTCACTAACTTCATGTAGGAACACCGTTACTTTGTCTCCTAACTCATTTTCCTAACAAGACAACCTCAATGATAAGACGCACACTGTTTTCAATGCATTTCTTGCTAAAAGAGCTAAGATCGTGATTGTCTCTGTTGCTGAATGAGCTAGGACGCTATTCAACTCTATTCTAAGAGAGACTCACTAACTTCATGTAGGAACACCGTTACTTTGTCTCCTAACTCATTTTCCTAACAAGACAACCTCAATGATAAGACGCACACTGTTTTCAATGCATTTCTTGCTAAAAGAGCTAAGATCGTGATTGTCTCTGTTGCTGAATGAGCTAGGACGCTATTCAACTCTAATCTAAGAGAGACTCACTAACTTCATGTAGGAACACCGTTACTTTGTCTTCTAACTCATTTTCCTAACAAGACAACCTCAATGATAAGACGCACACTGTTTTCAATGCATTTCTTGCTAAAAGAGCTAAGATCGTGATTGTCTCTGTTGCTGAATGAGCTAGGACGCTATTCAACTCTAATCTAAGAGAGACTCACTAACTTCATGTAGGAACACCGTTACTTTGTCTCCTAACTCATTTTCCTAACAAGACAACCTCAATGATAAGACGCACACTGTTTTCAATGCATTTCTTGCTAAAAGAGCTAAGATCGTGATTGTCTCTGTTGCTGATTGAGCTAGGACGCTATTCAACTCTAATCTAAGAGAGACTCACTAACTTCATGTAGGAACACCGTTACTTTGTCTCCTAACTCATTTTTCTAACAAGACAACCTCAATGATAAGACGCACACTGTTTTCAATGCATTTCTTGCTAAAAGAGCTAAGATCGTGATTGTCTCTGTTGCTGAATGAGCTAGGACGCTATTCAACTCTAATCTAAGAGAGACTCACTAACTTCATGTAGGAAAACCGTTACTTTGTCTCCTAACTCATTTTCCTAACAAGACAACCTCAATGATAAGACGCACACTGTTTTCAATGCATTTCTTGCTGAAAGAGCTAAGATCGCGATTGTCTATGTAGCTGAATGAGCTAGGACGCTATTCAACTCTAATCTAAGAGAGACTCACTAACTTCATGTAGGAACACCGTTACTTTGTCTCCTAACGCATTTTCCTAACAAGACAACCTCAATGATAAGACGCACACTGTTTTCAATGCATTTCTTGCTAAAAGAGCTAAGATCGTGATTGTCTTTGTTGCTGAATGAGCTAGGACGCTATTCAACTCTAATCTAAGAGAGACTCACTAACTTCATGTAGGAACACCGTTACTTTGTCTCCTAACTCATTTTCCTAACAAGACAACCTCAATGATAAGACGCACACTGTTTTCAATGCATTTCTTGCTAAAAGAGCTAAGATCGTGATTGTCTCTGTTGCTGAATGAGCTTAGGACGCTATTCAACTCTAATCTAAGAGAGACTCACTAACTTCATGTAGGAACACCGTTACTTTGTCTCCTAACTCATTTTCCTAACAAGACAACCTCAATGATAAGACGCACTCTGTTTTCAATGCATTTCTTGCTAAAAGAGCTAAGATCGTGATTGTCTCTGTTGCTGAATGAGCTAGGACGCTATTCAACTCTAATCTAAGAGAGACTCCCTAACTTCATGTAGGAACACCGTTACTTTGTCTCCTAACTCATTTTCCTAACAAGACAACCTCAATGATAAGACGCACACTGTTTTCAATGCATTTCTTGCTAAAAGAGCTAAGATCGTGATTGTCTCTGTTGCTGAATAAGCTTAGGACGCTATTCAACTCTAATCTAAGAGAGACTCACTAACTTCATGTAGGAACACCGTTACTTTGTCTCCTAACTCATTTTCCTAACAAGACAACCTCAATGATAAGACGCACACTGTTTTCAATGCATTTCTTGCTAAAAGAGCTAAGATCGTGATTGTCTCTGTTGCTGAATGAGCTAGGACGCTATTCAACTCTATTCTAAGAGAGACTCACTAACTTCATGTAGGAACACGTTACTTTGTCTCCTAACTCATTTTCCTAACAAGACAACCTCAATGATAAGACGCACACTGTTTTCAATGCATTTCTTGCTAAAAGAGCTAAGATCGTGATTGTCTCTGTTGCTGAATGAGCTAGGACGCTATTCAACTCTAATCTAAGAGAGACTCACTAACTTCATGTAGGAACACCGTTACTTTGTCTTCTAACTCATTATCCTAACAAGACAACCTCAATGATAAGACGCACACTGTTTTCAATGCATTTCTTGCTAAAAGAGCTAAGATCGTGATTGTCTCTGTTGCTGAATGAGCTAGGACGCTATTCAACTCTAATCTAAGAGAGACTCACTAACTTCATGTAGGAACACCGTTACTTTGTCTCCTAACTCATTTTCCTAACAAGACAACCTCAATGATAAGACGCACACTGTTTTCAATGCATTTCTTGCTAAAAGAGCTAAGATCGTGATTGTCTCTGTTGCTGATTGAGCTAGGACGCTATTCAACTCTAATCTAAGAGAGACTCACTAACTTCATGTAGGAACACCGTTACTTTGTCTCCTAACTCATTTTTCTAACAAGACAACCTCAATGATAAGACGCACACTGTTTTCAATGCATTTCTTGCTAAAAGAGCTAAGATCGTGATTGTCTCTGTTGCTGAATGAGCTAGGACGCTATTCAACTCTAATCTAAGAGAGACTCACTAACTTCATGTAGGAAAACCGTTACTTTGTCTCCTAACTCATTTTCCTAACAAGACAACCTCAATGATAAGACGCACACTGTTTTCATTGCATTTCTTGCTGAAAGAGCTAAGATCGCGATTGTCTATGTAGCTGAATGAGCTAGGACGCTATTCAACTCTAATCTAAGAGAGACTCACTAACTTCATGTAGGAACACCGTTACTTTGTCTCCTAACGCATTTTCCTAACAAGACAACCTCAATGATAAGACGCACACTGTTTTCAATGCATTTCTTGCTAAAAGAGCTAAGATCGTGATTGTCTTTGTTGCTGAATGAGCTAGGACGCTATTCAACTCTAATCTAAGAGAGACTCACTAACTTCATGTAGGAACACCGTTACTTTGTCTCCTAACTCATTTTCCTAACAAGACAACCTCAATGATAAGACGCACACTGTTTTCAATGCATTTCTTGCTAAAAGAGCTAAGATCGTGATTGTCTCTGTTGCTGAATGAGCTTAGGACGCTATTCAACTCTAATCTAAGAGAGACTCACTAACTTCATGTAGGAACACCGTTACTTTGTCTCCTAACTCATTTTCCTAACAAGACAACCTCAATGATAAGACGCACTCTGTTTTCAATGCATTTCTTGCTAAAAGAGCTAAGATCGTGATTGTCTCTGTTGCTGAATGAGCTAGGACGCTATTCAACTCTAATCTAAGAGAGACTCCCTAACTTCATGTAGGAACACCGTTACTTTGTCTCCTAACTCATTTTCCTAACAAGACAACCTCAATGATAAGACGCACACTGTTTTCAATGCATTTCTTGCTAAAAGAGCTAAGATCGTGATTGTCTCTGTTGCTGAATAAGCTTAGGACGCTATTCAACTCTAATCTAAGAGAGACTCACTAACTTCATGTAGGAACACCGTTACTTTGTCTCCTAACTCATTTTCCTAACAAGACAACCTCAATGATAAGACGCACACTGTTTTCAATGCATTTCTTGCTAAAAGAGCTAAGATCGTGATTGTCTCTGTTGCTGAATGAGCTAGGACGCTATTCAACTCTATTCTAAGAGAGACTCACTAACTTCATGTAGGAACACGTTACTTTGTCTCCTAACTCATTTTCCTAACAAGACAACCTCAATGATAAGACGCACACTGTTTTCAATGCATTTCTTGCTAAAAGAGCTAAGATCGTGATTGTCTCTGTTGCTGAATGAGCTAGGACGCTATTCAACTCTAATCTAAGAGAGACTCACTAACTTCATGTAGGAACACCGTTACTTTGTCTTCTAACTCATTATCCTAACAAGACAACCTCAATGATAAGACGCACACTGTTTTCAATGCATTTCTTGCTAAAAGAGCTAAGATCGTGATTGTCTCTGTTGCTGAATGAGCTAGGACGCTATTCAACTCTAATCTAAGAGAGACTCACTAACTTCATGTAGGAACACCGTTACTTTGTCTCCTAACTCATTTTCCTAACAAGACAACCTCAATGATAAGACGCACACTGTTTTCAATGCATTTCTTGCTAAAAGAGCTAAGATCGTGATTGTCTCTGTTGCTGATTGAGCTAGGATGCTATTCAACTCTAATCTAAGAGAGACTCACTAACTTCATGTAGGAACACCGTTACTTTGTCTCCTAACTCATTTTCCTAACAAGACAACCTCAATGATAAGACGCACACTGTTTTCAATGCATTTCTTGCTAAAAGAGCTAAGATCGTGATTGTCTCTGTTGCTGAATGAGCTAGGACGCTATTCAACTCTAATCTAAGAGAGACTCACTAACTTCATGTAGGAAAACCGTTACTTTGTCTCCTAACTCATTTTCCTAACAAGACAACCTCAATGATAAGACGCACACTGTTTTCAATGCATTTCTTGCTGAAAGAGCTAAGATCGCGATTGTCTATGTAGCTGAATGAGCTAGGACGCTATTCAACTCTAATCTAAGAGAGACTCACTAACTTCATGTAGGAACACCGTTACTTTGTCTCCTAACTCATTTTCCTAACAAGACAACCTCAATGATAAGACGCACTCTGTTTTCAATGCATTTCTTGCTAAAAGAGCTAAGATCGTGATTGTCTCTGTTGCTGAATGAGCTAGGACGCTATTCAACTCTAATCTAAGAGAGACTCACTAACTTCATGTAGAAACACCGTTACTTTGTCTCCTAACGCATTTCCCTAACAAGACAACCTCAATGATAAGACGCACACTGTTTTCAATGCATTTCTTGCTAAAAGAGCTAAGATCGTGATTGTCTCTGTTGCTGAATGAGCTAGGACGCTATTCAACTCTAATCTAAGAGAGACTCACTAACTTCATGTAGGAACACCGTTACTTTGTCTCCTAACTCATTTTCCTAACAAGACAACCTCAATGATAAGACGCACACTGTTTTCAATGCATTTCTTGCTAAAAGAGCTAAGATCGTGATTGTCTCTGTTGCTGAATGAGCTAGGACGCTATTCAACTCTAATCTAAGAGAGACTCACTAACTTCATGTAGGAACACTGTTACTTTGTCTCCTAACTCATTTTCCTAACAAGACAACCTCAATGATAAGACGCACACTGTTTTCAATGCATTTCTTGCTAAAAGAGCTAAGATCGTGATTGTCTCTGTTGCTGAATGAGCTAGGACGCTATTCAACTCTAATCTAAGAGAGACTCACTAACTTCATGTAGGAACACCGTTACTTTGTCTCCTAACTCATTTTCCTAACAAGACAACCTCAATGATAAGACGCACACTGTTTTCAATGCATTTCTTGCTAAAAGAGCTAAGATCGTGATTGTCTCTGTTGCTGAATGAGCTAGGACGCTATTCAACTCTAATCTAAGAGAGATTCACTAACTTCATGTAGGAACACCGTTACTTTGTCTCCTAACTCATTTTCCTAACAAGACAACCTCAATGATAAGACGCACACTGTTTTCAATGCATTTCTTGCTAAAAGAGCTAAGATCGTGATTGTCTCTGTTGCTGAATGAGCTAGGACGCTATTCAACTCTAATCTAAGAGAGACTCACTAACTTCATGTAGGAACACCGTTACTTTGTCTCCTAACTCATTTTCCTAACAAGACAACCTCAATGATAAGACGCACACTGTTTTCAATGCATTTCTTGCTAAAAGAGCTAAGATCGTGATTGTCTCTGTTGCTGAATGAGCTAGGACGCTATTCAACTCTAATCTAAGAGAGACTCACTAACTTCATGTAGGAACACCGTTACTTTGTCTCCTAACTCATTTTCCTAACAAGACAACCTCAATGATAAGACGCACACTGTTTTCAATGCATTTCTTGCTAAAAGAGCTAAGATCGTGATTGTCTCTGTTGCTGAATGAGCTAGGACGCTATTCAACTCTAATCTAAGAGAGACTCACTAACTTCATGTAGGAACACCGTTACTTTGTCTCCTAACTCATTTTTCTAACAAGACAACCTCAATGATAAGACGCACACTGTTTTCAATGCATTTCTTGCTAAAAGAGCTAAGATCGTGATTGTCTCTGTTGCTCAATGAGCTAGGACGCTATTAAACTCTAATCTAAGAGAGACTCACTAACTTCATGTAGGAACACCGTTACTTTGTCTCCTAACTCATTTTCCTAACAAGACAACCTCAATGATAAGACGCACACTGTTTTCAATGCATTTCTTGCTAAAAGAGCTAAGATCGTGATTGTCTCTGTTGCTGAATGAGCTAGGACGCTATTCAACTCTAATCTAAGAGAGACTCACTAACTTCATGTAGGAACACCGTTACTTTGTCTCCTAACTCATTTTCCTAACAAGACAACCTCAATGATAAGACGCACACTGTTTTCAATGCATTTCTTGCTAAAAGAGATAAGATCGTGATTGTCTCTGTTGCTGAATAAGCTAGGACGCTATTCAACTCTAATCTAAGAGAGACTCACTAACTTCATGTAGGAACACCGTTACTTTGTCTCCTAACTCATTTTCCTAACAAGACAACCTCAATGATAAGACGCACACTGTTTTCAATGCATTTCTTGCTAAAAGAGCTAAGATCGTGATTGTCTCTGTTGCTGAATGAGCTAGGACGCTATTCAACTCTAATCTAAGAGAGACTCACTAACTTCATGTAGGAACACCGTTACTTTGTCTCCTAACTCATTTTCCTAACAAGACAACCTCAATGATAAGACGCACACTGTTTTCAATGCATTTCTTGCTAAAAGAGCTAAGATCGTGATTGTCTCTGTTGCTGAATGAGCTAGGACGCTATTCAATTCTAATCTAAGAGAGACTCACTAACTTCATGTAGGAACACCGTTACTTTGTCTCCTAACTCATTTTCCTAACAAGACAACCTCAATGATAAGACGCACACTGTTTTCAATGCATTTCTTGCTAAAAGAGCTAAGATCGTGATTGTCTCTGTTGCTGAATGAGCTTAGGACGCTATTCAACTCTAATCTAAGAGAGACTCACTAACTTCATGTAGGAACACCGTTACTTTGTCTCCTAACTCATTTTCCTAACAAGACAACCTCAATGATAAGACACACTCTGTTTTCAATGCATTTCTTGCTAAAAGAGCTAAGATCGTGATTGTCTCTGTTGCTGAATGAGCTAGGACGCTATTCAACTCTAATCTAAGAGAGACTCACTAACTTCATGTAGAAACACCGTTACTTTGTCTCCTAACGCATTTCCCTAACAAGACAACCTCAATGATAAGACGCACACTGTTTTCAATGCATTTCTTGCTAAAAGAGCTAAGATCGTGATTGTCTCTGTTGCTGAATGAGCTAGGACGCTATTCAACTCTAATCTAAGAGAGACTCACTAACTTCATGTAGGAAAACCGTTACTTTGTCTCCTAACTCATTTTCCTAACAAGACAACCTCAATGATAAGACGCACACTGTTTTCAATGCATTTCTTGCTAAAAGAGCTAAGATCGTGATTGTCTCTGTTGCTGAATAAGCTAGGACGCTATTCAACTCTAATCTAAGAGAGACTCACTAACTTCATGTAGGAACACCGTTACTTTGTCTCCTAACTCATTTTCCTAATAAGACAACCTCAATGATAAGACGCACACTGTTTTCAATGCATTTCTTGCTAAAAGAGCTAAGATCGTGATTGTCTCTGTTGCTGAATGAGCTAGGACGCTATTCAACTCTAATCTAAGAGAGACTCACTAACTTCATGTAGGAACACCGTTACTTTGTCTCCTAACTCATTTTCCTAACAAGACAACCTCAATGATAAGACGCACACTGTTTTCAATGCATTTCTTGCTAAAAGAGCTAAGATCGTGATTGTCTCTGTTGCTGAATAAGCTAGGACGCTATTCAACTCTAATCTAAGAGAGACTCACTAACTTCATGTAGGAACACCGTTACTTTGTCTCCTAACTCATTTTCCTAACAAGACAACCTCAATGATAAGACGCACACTGTTTTCAATGCATTTCTTGTTAAAAGAGCTAAGATCGTGATTGTCTCTGTTGCTGAATGAGCTAGGACGCTATTCAACTCTAATCTAAGAGAGACTCACTAACTTCATGTAGGAACACCGTTACTTTGTCTCCTAACTCATTTTCCTAACAAGACAACCTCAATGATAAGACGCACACTGTTTTCAATGCATTTCTTGCTAAAAGAGCTAAGATCGTGATTGTCTCTGTTGCTGAATGAGCTAGGACGCTATTCAACTCTAATCTAAGAGAGACTCACTAACTTCATGTAGGAACACCGTTACTTTGTCTCCTAACTCATTTTCCTAACAAGACAACCTCAATGATAAGACGCACACTGTTTTCAATGCATTTCTTGCTAAAAGAGCTAAGATCGTGATTGTCTCTGTTGCTGAATGAGCTAGGACGCTATTCAACTCTAATCTAAGAGAGACTCACTAACTTCATGTAGGAACACCGTTACTTTGTCTCCTAACTCATTTCCTAACAAGACAACCTCAATGATAAGACGCACACTGTTTTCAATGCATTTCTTGGCTAAAAGAGCTAAGATCGTGATTGTCTCTGTTGCTGAATGAGCTAGGACGCTATTCAACTCTAATCTAAGAGAGACTCACTAACTTCATGTAGGAACACCGTTACTTTGTCTCCTAACTCATTTTTCTAACAAGACAACCTCAATGATAAGACGCACACTGTTTTCAATGCATTTCTTGCTAAAAGAGCTAAGATCGTGATTGTCTCTGTTGCTCAATGAGCTAGGACGCTATTAAACTCTAATCTAAGAGAGACTCACTAACTTCATGTAGGAACACCGTTACTTTGTCTCCTAACTCATTTTCCTAACAAGACAACCTCAATGATAAGACGCACACTGTTTTCAATGCATTTCTTGCTAAAAGAGCTAAGATCGTGATTGTCTCTGTTGCTGAATGAGCTAGGACGCTATTCAACTCTAATCTAAGAGAGACTCACTAACTTCATGTAGGAACACCGTTACTTTGTCTCCTAACTCATTTTCCTAACAAGACAACCTCAATGATAAGACGCACACTGTTTTCAATGCATTTCTTGCTAAAAGAGCTAAGATCGTGATTGTCTCTGTTGCTGAATAAGCTAGGACGCTATTCAACTCTAATCTAAGAGAGACTCACTAACTTCATGTAGGAACACCGTTACTTTGTCTCCTAACTCATTTTCCTAACAAGACAACCTCAATGATAAGACGCACACTGTTTTCAATGCATTTCTTGCTAAAAGAGCTAAGATCGTGATTGTCTCTGTTGCTGAATGAGCTAGGACGCTATTCAACTCTAATCTAAGAGAGACTCACTAACTTCATGTAGGAACACCGTTACTTTGTCTCCTAACTCATTTTCCTAACAAGACAACCTCAATGATAAGACGCACACTGTTTTCAATGCATTTCTTGCTAAAAGAGCTAAGATCGTGATTGTCTCTGTTGCTGAATGAGCTAGGACGCTATTCAATTCTAATCTAAGAGAGACTCACTAACTTCATGTAGGAACACCGTTACTTTGTCTCCTAACTCATTTTCCTAACAAGACAACCTCAATGATAAGACGCACACTGTTTTCAATGCATTTCTTGCTAAAAGAGCTAAGATCGTGATTGTCTCTGTTGCTGAATGAGCTTAGGACGCTATTCAACTCTAATCTAAGAGAGACTCACTAACTTCATGTAGGAACACCGTTACTTTGTCTCCTAACTCATTTTCCTAACAAGACAACCTCAATGATAAGACACACTCTGTTTTCAATGCATTTCTTGCTAAAAGAGCTAAGATCGTGATTGTCTCTGTTGCTGAATGAGCTAGGACGCTATTCAACTCTAATCTAAGAGAGACTCACTAACTTCATGTAGAAACACCGTTACTTTGTCTCCTAACGCATTTCCCTAACAAGACAACCTCAATGATAAGACGCACACTGTTTTCAATGCATTTCTTGCTAAAAGAGCTAAGATCGTGATTGTCTCTGTTGCTGAATGAGCTAGGACGCTATTCAACTCTAATCTAAGAGAGACTCACTAACTTCATGTAGGAAAACCGTTACTTTGTCTCCTAACTCATTTTCCTAACAAGACAACCTCAATGATAAGACGCACACTGTTTTCAATGCATTTCTTGCTAAAAGAGCTAAGATCGTGATTGTCTCTGTTGCTGAATAAGCTAGGACGCTATTCAACTCTAATCTAAGAGAGACTCACTAACTTCATGTAGGAACACCGTTACTTTGTCTCCTAACTCATTTTCCTAATAAGACAACCTCAATGATAAGACGCACACTGTTTTCAATGCATTTCTTGCTAAAAGAGCTAAGATCGTGATTGTCTCTGTTGCTGAATGAGCTAGGACGCTATTCAACTCTAATCTAAGAGAGACTCACTAACTTCATGTAGGAACACCGTTACTTTGTCTCCTAACTCATTTTCCTAACAAGACAACCTCAATGATAAGACGCACACTGTTTTCAATGCATTTCTTGCTAAAAGAGCTAAGATCGTGATTGTCTCTGTTGCTGAATAAGCTAGGACGCTATTCAACTCTAATCTAAGAGAGACTCACTAACTTCATGTAGGAACACCGTTACTTTGTCTCCTAACTCATTTTCCTAACAAGACAACCTCAATGATAAGACGCACACTGTTTTCAATGCATTTCTTGTTAAAAGAGCTAAGATCGTGATTGTCTCTGTTGCTGAATGAGCTAGGACGCTATTCAACTCTAATCTAAGAGAGACTCACTAACTTCATGTAGGAACACCGTTACTTTGTCTCCTAACTCATTTTCCTAACAAGACAACCTCAATGATAAGACGCACACTGTTTTCAATGCATTTCTTGCTAAAAGAGCTAAGATCGTGATTGTCTCTGTTGCTGAATGAGCTAGGACGCTATTCAACTCTAATCTAAGAGAGACTCACTAACTTCATGTAGGAACACCGTTACTTTGTCTCCTAACTCATTTTCCTAACAAGACAACCTCAATGATAAGACGCACACTGTTTTCAATGCATTTCTTGCTAAAAGAGCTAAGATCGTGATTGTCTCTGTTGCTGAATGAGCTTAGGACGCTATTCAACTCTAATCTAAGAGAGACTCACTAACTTCATGTAGGAACACCGTTACTTTGTCTCCTAACTCATTTTCCTAACAAGACAACCTCAATGATAAGACGCACTCTGTTTTCAATGCATTTCTTGCTAAAAGAGCTAAGATCGTGATTGTCTCTGTTGCTGAATGAGCTAGGACGCTATTCAACTCTAATCTAAGAGAGACTCACTAACTTCATGTAGGAACACCGTTACTTTGTCTCCTAACTCATTTTCCTAACAAGACAACCTCAATGATAAGACGCACACTGTTTTCAATGCATTTCTTGCTAAAAGAGCTAAGATCGTGATTGTCTCTGTTGCTGAATGAGCTAGGACGCTATTCAACTCTAATCTAAGAGAGACTCACTAACTTCATGTAGGAACACCGTTACTTTGTCTCCTAACTCATTTTCTAACAAGACAACCTCAATGATAAGACGCACACTGTTTTCAATGCATTTCTTGCTAAAAGAGCTAAGATCGTGATTGTCTCTGTTGCTCAATGAGCTAGGACGCTATTCAACTCTAATCTAAGAGAGACTCACTAACTTCATGTAGGAACACCGTTACTTTGTCTCCTAACTCATTTTCCTAACAAGACAACCTCAATGATAAGACGCACACTGTTTTCAATGCATTTCTTGCTAAAAGAGCTAAGATCGTGATTGTCTCTGTTGCTGAATGAGCTAGGACGCTATTCAACTCTAATCTAAGAGAGACTCACTAACTTCATGTAGGAACACCGTTACTTTGTCTCCTAACTCATTTTCCTAACAAGACAACCTCAATGATAAGACGCACACTGTTTTCAATGCATTTCTTGCTAAAAGAGCTAAGATCGTGATTGTCTCTGTTGCTGAATAAGCTAGGACGCTATTCAACTCTAATCTAAGAGAGACTCACTAACTTCATGTAGGAACACCGTTACTTTGTCTCCTAACTCATTTTCCTAACAAGACAACCTCAATGATAAGACGCACACTGTTTTCAATGCATTTCTTGCTAAAAGAGCTAAGATCGTGATTGTCTCTGTTGCTGAATGAGCTAGGACGCTATTCAACTCTAATCTAAGAGAGACTCACTAACTTCATGTAGGAACACCGTTACTTTGTCTCCTAACTCATTTTCCTAACAAGACAACCTCAATGATAAGACGCACACTGTTTTCAATGCATTTCTTGCTAAAAGAGCTAAGATCGTGATTGTCTCTGTTGCTGAATGAGCTAGGACGCTATTCAATTCTAATCTAAGAGAGACTCACTAACTTCATGTAGGAACACCGTTACTTTGTCTCCTAACTCATTTTCCTAACAAGACAACCTCAATGATAAGACGCACACTGTTTTCAATGCATTTCTTGCTAAAAGAGCTAAGATCGTGATTGTCTCTGTTGCTGAATGAGCTTAGGACGCTATTCAACTCTAATCTAAGAGAGACTCACTAACTTCATGTAGGAACACCGTTACTTTGTCTCCTAACTCATTTTCCTAACAAGACAACCTCAATGATAAGACACACTCTGTTTTCAATGCATTTCTTGCTAAAAGAGCTAAGATCGTGATTGTCTCTGTTGCTGAATGAGCTAGGACGCTATTCAACTCTAATCTAAGAGAGACTCACTAACTTCATGTAGGAAACACCGTTACTTTGTCTCCTAACGCATTTCCCTAACAAGACAACCTCAATGATAAGACGCACACTGTTTTCAATGCATTTCTTGCTAAAAGAGCTAAGATCGTGATTGTCTCTGTTGCTGAATGAGCTTAGGACGCTATTCAACTCTAATCTAAGAGAGACTCACTAACTTCATGTAGGAACACCGTTACTTTGTCTCCTAACTCATTTTCCTAACAAGACAACCTCAATGATAAGACGCACACTGTTTTCAATGCATTTCTTGCTAAAAGAGCTAAGATCGTGATTGTCTCTGTTGCTGAATAAGCTAGGACGCTATTCAACTCTAATCTAAGAGAGACTCACTAACTTCATGTAGGAACACCGTTACTTTGTCTCCTAACTCATTTTCCTAACAAGACAACCTCAATGATAAGACGCACACTGTTTTCAATGCATTTCTTGTTAAAAGAGCTAAGATCGTGATTGTCTCTGTTGCTGAATGAGCTAGGACGCTATTCAACTCTAATCTAAGAGAGACTCACTAACTTCATGTAGGAACACCGTTACTTTGTCTCCTAACTCATTTTCCTAACAAGACAACCTCAATGATAAGACGCACACTGTTTTCAATGCATTTCTTGCTAAAAGAGCTAAGATCGTGATTGTCTCTGTTGCTGAATGAGCTAGGACGCTATTCAACTCTAATCTAAGAGAGACTCACTAACTTCATGTAGGAACACCGTTACTTTGTCTCCTAACTCATTTTCCTAACAAGACAACCTCAATGATAAGACGCACACTGTTTTCAATGCATTTCTTGCTAAAAGAGCTAAGATCGTGATTGTCTCTGTTGCTGAATGAGCTTAGGACGCTATTCAACTCTAATCTAAGAGAGACTCACTAACTTCATGTAGGAACACCGTTACTTTGTCTCCTAACTCATTTTCCTAACAAGACAACCTCAATGATAAGACGCACTCTGTTTTCAATGCATTTCTTGCTAAAAGAGCTAAGATCGTGATTGTCTCTGTTGCTGAATGAGCTAGGACGCTATTCAACTCTAATCTAAGAGAGACTCACTAACTTCATGTAGAAACACCGTTACTTTGTCTCCTAACGCATTTCCCTAACAAGACAACCTCAATGATAAGACGCACACTGTTTTCAATGCATTTCTTGCTAAAAGAGCTAAGATCGTGATTGTCTCTGTTGCTGAATGAGCTAGGACGCTATTCAACTCTAATCTAAGAGAGACTCACTAACTTCATGTAGGAACACCGTTACTTTGTCTCCTAACTCATTTTCCTAACAAGACAACCTCAATGATAAGACGCACACTGTTTTCAATGCATTTCTTGCTAAAAGAGCTAAGATCGTGATTGTCTCTGTTGCTGAATAAGCTAGGACGCTATTCAACTCTAATCTAAGAGAGACTCACTAACTTCATGTAGGAACACCGTTACTTTGTCTCCTAACTCATTTTCCTAACAAGACAACCTCAATGATAAGACGCACACTGTTTTCAATGCATTTCTTGCTAAAAGAGCTAAGATCGTGATTGTCTCTGTTGCTGAATGAGCTAGGACGCTATTCAACTCTAATCTAAGAGAGACTCACTAACTTCATGTAGGAACACCGTTACTTTGTCTCCTAACTCATTTTCCTAACAAGACAACCTCAATGATAAGACGCACACTGTTTTCAATGCATTTCTTGCTAAAAGAGCTAAGATCGTGATTGTCTCTGTTGCTGAATGAGCTAGGACGCTATTCAACTCTAATCTAAGAGAGATTCACTAACTTCATGTAGGAACACCGTTACTTTGTCTCCTAACTCATTTTCCTAACAAGACAACCTCAATGATAAGACGCACACTGTTTTCAATGCATTTCTTGCTAAAAGAGCTAAGATCGTGATTGTCTCTGTTGCTGAATGAGCTAGGACGCTATTCAACTCTAATCTAAGAGAGACTCACTAACTTCATGTAGGAACACCGTTACTTTGTCTCCTAACTCATTTTCTAACAAGACAACCTCAATGATAAGACGCACACTGTTTTCAATGCATTTCTTGCTAAAAGAGCTAAGATCGTGATTGTCTCTGTTGCTGAATGAGCTAGGACGCTATTCAACTCTAATCTAAGAGAGACTCACTAACTTCATGTAGGAACACCGTTACTTTGTCTCCTAACTCATTTTCCTAACAAGACAACCTCAATGATAAGACGCACACTGTTTTCAATGCATTTCTTGCTAAAAGAGCTAAGATCGTGATTGTCTCTGTTGCTGAATGAGCTAGGACGCTATTCAACTCTAATCTAAGAGAGACTCACTAACTTCATGTAGGAACACCGTTACTTTGTCTCCTAACTCATTTTCCTAACAAGACAACCTCAATGATAAGACGCACACTGTTTTCAATGCATTTCTTGCTAAAAGAGCTAAGATCGTGATTGTCTCTGTTGCTGAATGAGCTAGGATGCTATTCAACTCTAATCTAAGAGAGACTCACTAACTTCATGTAGGAACACCGTTACTTTGTCTCCTAACTCATTTTCCTAACAAGACAACCTCAATGATAAGACGCACACTGTTTTCAATGCATTTCTTGCTAAAAGAGCTAAGATCGTGATTGTCTCTGTTGCTGGATGAGCTAGGACGCTATTCAACTCTAATCTAAGAGAGATTCACTAACTTCATGTAGGAACACCGTTACTTTGTCTCCTAACTCATTTTCCTAACAAGACAACCTCAATGATAAGACGCACACTGTTTTCAATGCATTTCTTGCTAAAAGAGCTAAGATCGTGATTGTCTCTGTTGCTGAATGAGCTAGGACGCTATTCAACTCTAATCTAAGAGAGACTCACTAACTTCATGTAGGAACACCGTTACTTTGTCTCCTAACTCATTTTCCTAACAAGACAACCTCAATGATAAGACGCACACTGTTTTCAATGCATTTCTTGCTAAAAGAGCTAAGATCGTGATTGTCTCTGTTGCTGAATGAGCTAGGACGCTATTCAACTCTAATCTAAGAGAGACTCACTAACTTCATGTAGGAACACCGTTACTTTGTCTCCTAACTCATTTTCTAACAAGACAACCTCAATGATAAGACGCACACTGTTTTCAATGCATTTCTTGCTAAAAGAGCTAAGATCGTGATTGTCTCTGTTGCTCAATGAGCTAGGACGCTATTCAACTCTAATCTAAGAGAGACTCACTAACTTCATGTAGGAACACCGTTACTTTGTCTCCTAACTCATTTTCCTAACAAGACAACCTCAATGATAAGACGCACACTGTTTTCAATGCATTTCTTGCTAAAAGAGCTAAGATCGTGATTGTCTCTGTTGCTGAATGAGCTAGGACGCTATTCAACTCTAATCTAAGAGAGACTCACTAACTTCATGTAGGAACACCGTTACTTTGTCTCCTAACTCATTTTCCTAACAAGACAACCTCAATGATAAGACGCACACTGTTTTCAATGCATTTCTTGCTAAAAGAGCTAAGATCGTGATTGTCTCTGTTGCTGAATGAGCTAGGACGCTATTCAACTCTAATCTAAGAGAGACTCACTAACTTCATGTAGGAACACCGTTACTTTGTCTCCTAACTCATTTTCCTAACAAGACAACCTCAATGATAAGACGCACACTGTTTTCAATGCATTTCTTGCTAAAAGAGCTAAGATCGTGATTGTCTCTGTTGCTGAATGAGCTAGGATGCTATTCAACTCTAATCTAAGAGAGACTCACTAACTTCATGTAGGAACACCGTTACTTTGTCTCCTAACTCATTTTCCTAACAAGACAACCTCAATGATAAGACGCACACTGTTAATGCATTTCTGCTAAAAGAGCTAAGATCGTGATTGTCTCTGTTGCTGAATGAGCTAGGACGCTATTCAACTCTAATCTAAGAGAGACTCACTAACTTCATGTAGGAACACCGTTACTTTGTCTCCTAACTCATTTTCCTAACAAGACAACCTCAATGATAAGACGCACACTGTTTTCAATGCATTTCTTGCTAAAAGAGCTAAGATCGTGATTGTCTCTGTTGCTGAATGAGCTAGGACGCTATTCAACTCTAATCTAAGAGAGACTCACTAACTTCATGTAGGAACACCGTTACTTTGTCTCCTAACTCATTTTTCTAACAAGACAACCTCAATGATAAGACGCACACTGTTTTCAATGCATTTCTTGCTAAAAGAGCTAAGATCGTGATTGTCTCTGTTGCTCAATAAGCTAGGACGCTATTCAACTCTAATCTAAGAGAGACTCACTAACTTCATGTAGGAACACCGTTACTTTGTCTCCTAACTCATTTTCCTAACAAGACAACCTCAATGATAAGACGCACACTGTTTTCAATGCATTTCTTGCTAAAAGAGCTAAGATCGTGATTGTCTCTGTTGCTGAATGAGCTAGGACGCTATTCAACTCTAATCTAAGAGAGACTCACTAACTTCATGTAGGAACACCGTTACTTTGTCTCCTAACTCATTTTCCTAACAAGACAACCTCAATGATAAGACGCACACTGTTTTCAATGCATTTCTTGCTAAAAGAGCTAAGATCGTGATTGTCTCTGTTGCTGAATAAGCTTAGGACGCTATTCAACTCTAATCTAAGAGAGACTCACTAACTTCATGTAGGAACACCGTTACTTTGTCTCCTAACTCATTTTCCTAACAAGACAACCTCAATGATAAGACGCACACTGTTTTCAATGCATTTCTTGCTAAAAGAGCTAAGATCGTGATTGTCTCTGTTGCTGAATAAGCTTAGGACGCTATTCAACTCTAATCTAAGAGAGACTCACTAACTTCATGTAGGAACACCGTTACTTTGTCTCCTAACTCATTTTCCTAACAAGACAACCTCAATGATAAGACGCACTCTGTTTTCAATGCATTTCTTGCTAAAAGAGCTAAGATTGTGATTGTCTCTGTTGCTGAATGAGCTAGGACGCTATTCAACTCTAATCTAAGAGAGACTCACTAACTTCATGTAGGACTACCGTTACTTTGTCTCCTAACTCATTTTCCTAACAAGACAACCTCAATGATAAGACGCACACTGTTTTCAATGCATTTCTTGCTAAAAGAGCTAAGATCGTGATTGTCTCTGTTGCTGAATGAGCTAGGACGCTATTCAACTCTAATCTAAGAGAGACTCACTAACTTCATGTAGGAACACCGTTACTTTGTCTCCTAACGCATTTTCCTAACAAGACAACCTCAATGATAAGACGCACACTGTTTTCAATGCATTTCTTGCTAAAAGAGCTAAGATCGTGATTGTCTCTGTTGCTGAATGAGCTAGGACGCTATTCAACTCTAATCTAAGAGAGACTCACTAACTTCATGTAGGAACACCGTTACTTTGTCTCCTAACTCATTTTCCTAACAAGACAACCTCAATGATAAGACGCACACTGTTTTCAATGCATTTCTTGCTAAAAGAGCTAAGATCGTGATTGTCTCTGTTGCTGAATGAGCTAGGACGCTATTCAACTCTAATCTAAGAGAGACTCACTAACTTCATGTAGGAACACCGTTACTTTGTCTCCTAACGCATTTTCCTAACAAGACAACCTCAATGATAAGACGCACACTGTTTTCAATGCATTTCTTGCTAAAAGAGCTAAGATCGTGATTGTCTCTGTTGCTGAATGAGCTAGGACGCTATTCAACTCTAATCTAAGAGAGACTCACTAACTTCATGTAGGAACACCGTTACTTTGTCTCCTAACTCATTTTCCTAACAAGACAACCTCAATGATTAGACGCACACTGTTTTCAATGCATTTCTTGCTAAATGAGCTAAGATCGTGATTGTCTCTGTTGCTGAATGAGCTAGGACGCTATTCAACTCTAATCTAAGAGAGACTCACTAACTTCATGTAGGAACACCGTTACTTTGTCTCCTAACTCATTTTCCTAACAAGACAACCTCAATGATAAGACGCACACGGTTTTCAATGCATTTCTTGCTAAAAGAGCTAAGATCGTGATTGTCTCTGTTGCTGAATGAGCTAGGACGCTATTCAACTCTAATCTAAGAGAGACTCACTAACTTAATGTAGGAACACTGTTACTTTGTCTCCTAACTCATTTTCCTAACAAGACAACCTCAATGATAAGAGGCACACTGTTTTCAATGCATTTCTTGCTAAAAGAGCTAAGATCGTGATTGTCTCTGTTGCTGAATGAGCTAGGACGCTATTCAACTCTAATCTAAGAGAGACTCACTAACTTCATGTAGGAACACCGTTACTTTGTCTCCTAACGCATTTTCCTAACAAGACAACCTCAATGATAAGACGCACACTGTTTTCAATGCATTTCTTGCTAAAAGAGCTAAGATCGTGATTGTCTCTGTTGCTGAATGAGCTAGGACGCTATTCAACTCTAATCTAAGAGAGACTCACTAACTTCATGTAGGAACACCGTTACTTTGTCTCCTAACGCATTTTCCTAACAAGACAACCTCAATGATAAGACGCACACTGTTTTCAATGCATTTCTTGCTAAAAGAGCTAAGATCGTGATTGTCTCTGTTGCTGAATGAGCTAGGACGCTATTCAACTCTAATCTAAGAGAGACTCACTAACTTCATGTAGGAACACCGTTACTTTGTCTCCTAACTCATTTTCCTAACAAGACAACCTCAATAATAAGACGCACACTGTTTTCAATGCATTTCTTGCTAAAAGAGCTAAGATCGTGATTGTCTCTGTTGCTGAATGAGCTAGGACGCTATTCAACTCTAATCTAAGAGAGACTCACTAACTTCATGTAGAAACACCGTTACTTTGTCTCCTAACTCATTTTCCTAACAAGACAACCTCAATGATAAGACGCACACTGTTTTCAATGCATTTCTTGCTAAAAGAGCTAAGATCGTGATTGTCTCTGTTGCTGAATGAGCTAGGACGCTATTCAACTCTAATCTAAGAGAGACTCACTAACTTCATGTAGGAACACCGTTACTTTGTCTCCTAACTCATTTTCCTAACAAGACAACCTCAATGATAAGACGCACACTGTTTTCAATGCATTTCTTGCTGAAAGAGCTAAGATCGCGATTGTCTCTGTAGCTGAATGAGCTAGGACGCTATTCAACTCTAATCTAAGAGAGACTCACTAACTTCATGTAGGAACACCGTTACTTTGTCTCCTAACTCATTTTCCTAACAAGACAACCTCAATGATAAGACGCACACTGTTTTCAATGCATTTCTTGCTAAAAGAGCTAAGATCGCGATTGTCTCTGTTGCTGAATGAGCTAGGACGCTATTCAACTCTAATCTAAGAGGGACTCACTAACTTCATGTAGGAACACCGTTACTTTGTCTCCTAACTCATTTTCCTAACAAGAAAACCTCAATGATAAGACGCACACTGTTTTCAATGCATTTCTTGCTAAAAGAGCTAAGATCGTGATTGTCTCTGTTGCTGAATGAGCTAGGACGCTATTCAACTCTAATCTAAGAGAGACTCACTAACTTCATGTAGGAACACCGTTACTTTGTCTCCTAACTCATTTTCCTAACAAGACAACCTAAATGATAAAACGCACACTGTTTTCAATGCATTTCTTGCTAAAAGAGCTAAGATCGTGATTGTCTCTGTTGCTGAATGAGCTAGGACGCTATTCAACTCTAATCTAAGAGAGACTCACTAACTTCATGTAGGAACACCGTTACTTTGTCTCCTAACTCATTTTTCTAACAAGACAAACCTCAATGATAAGACGCACACTGTTTTCAATGCATTTCTTGCTAAAAGAGCTAAGATCGTGATTGTCTCTGTTGCTGAATGAGCTAGGACGCTATTCAACTCTAATCTAAGAGAGACTCACTAACTTCATGTAGGAACACCGTTACTTTGTCTCCTAACTCATTTTCCTAACAAGACAACCTCAATGATTAGACGCACACTGTTTTCAATGCATTTCTTGCTAAATGAGCTAAGATCGTGATTGTCTCTGTTGCTGAATGAGCTAGGACGCTATTCAACTCTAATCTAAGAGAGACTCACTAACTTCATGTAGGAACACCGTTACTTTGTCTCCTAACTCATTTTCCTAACAAGACAACCTCAATGATAAGACGCACACTGTTTTCAATGCATTTCTTGCTAAAAGAGCTAAGATCGTGATTGTCTCTGTTGCTGAATGAGCTAGGACGCTATTCAACTCTAATCTAAGAGAGACTCACTAACTTAATGTAGGAACACCGTTACTTTGTCTCCTAACTCATTTTCCTAACAAGACAACCTCAATGTTAAGAGGCACACTGTTTTCAATGCATTTCTTGCTAAAAGAGCTAAGATCGTGATTGTCTCTGTTGCTGAATGAGCTAGGACGCTATTCAACTCTAATCTAAGAGAGACTCACTAACTTCATGTAGGAACACCGTTACTTTGTCTCCTAACGCATTTTTCTAACAAGACAACCTCAATGATAAGACGCACACTGTTTTCAATGCATTTCTTGCTAAAAGAGCTAAGATCGTGATTGTCTGCTGTTGCTGAATGAGCTAGGACGCTATTCAACTCTAATCTAAGAGAGACTCACTAACTTCATGTAGGAACACCGTTACTTTGTCTCCTAACGCATTTTCCTAACAAGACAACCTCAATGATAAGACGCACACTGTTTTCAATGCATTTCTTGCTAAAAGAGCTAAGATCGTGATTGTCTCTGTTGCTGAATGAGCTAGGACGCTATTCAACTCTAATCTAAGAGAGACTCACTAACTTCATGTAGGAACACCGTTACTTTGTCTCCTAACTCATTTTTCCTAACAAGACAACCTCAATGATAAGACGCACACTGTTTTCAATGCATTTCTTGCTAAAGAGCTAAGATCGTGATTGTCTCTGTTGCTGAATGAGCTAGGACGCTATTCAACTCTAATCTAAGAGAGACTCACTAACTTCATGTAGGAACACCGTTACTTTGTCTCCTAACTCATTTTTCTAACAAGACAACCTCAATGATAAGACGCACACTGTTTTCAATGCATTTCTTGCTAAAAGAGCTAAGATCGTGATTGTCTCTGTTGCTGAATGAGCTAGGACGCTATTCAACTCTAATCTAAGAGAGACTCACTAACTTCATGTAGGAACACCGTTACTTTGTCTCCTAACTCAATTTTCCTAACAAGACAACAACAATGATAAGACGCACACTGTTTTCAATGCATTTCTTGCTGAAAGAGCTAAGATCGCGATTGTCTCTGTAGCTGAATGAGCTAGGACGCTATTCAACTCTAATCTAAGAGAGACTCACTAACTTCATGTAGGAACACCGTTACTTTGTCTCCTAACTCATTTTCCTAACAAGACAACCTCAATGATAAGACGCACACTGTTTTCAATGCATTTCTTGCTAAAAGAGCTAAGATCGCGATTGTCTCTGTTGCTGAATGAGCTAGGACGCTATTCAACTCTAATCTAAGAGGGACTCACTAACTTCATGTAGGAACACCGTTACTTTGTCTCCTAACTCATTTTCCTAACAAGAAAACCTCAATGATAAGACACACACTGTTTTCAATGCATTTCTTGCTAAAAGAGCTAAGATCGTGATTGTCTCTGTTGCTGAATGAGCTAGGACGCTATTCAACTCTAATCTAAGAGAGACTCACTAACTTCATGTAGGAACACCGTTACTTTGTCTCCTAACTCATTTTCCTAACAAGACAACCTAAATGATAAAACGCACACTGTTTTCAATGCATTTCTTGCTAAAAGAGCTAAGATCGTGATTGTCTCTGTTGCTGAATGAGCTAGGACGCTATTCAACTCTAATCTAAGAGAGATTCACTAACTTCATGTAGGAACACCGTTACTTTGTCTCCTAACTCATTTTCCTAACAAGACAACCTCAATGATAAGACGCACACTGTTTTCAATGCATTTCTTGCTAAAAGAGCTAAGATCGTGATTGTCTCTGTTGCTGAATGAGCTAGGACGCTATTCAACTCTAATCTAAGAGAGACTCACTAACTTCATGTAGGAACACCGTTACTTTGTCTCCTAACTCATTTTTCTAACAAGACAACCTCAATGATAAGACGCACACTGTTTTCAATGCATTTCTTGCTAAAAGAGCTAAGATCGTGATTGTCTCTGTTGCTGAATGAGCTAGGACGCTATTCAACTCTAATCTAAGAGAGACTCACTAACTTCATGTAGGAACACCGTTACTTTGTCTCCTAACTCATTTTCCTAACAAGACAACCTCAATGATAAGACGCACACTGTTTTCAATGCATTTCTTGCTAAAAGAGCTAAGATCGTGATTGTCTCTGTTGCTGAATGAGCTAGGACGCTATTCAACTCTAATCTAAGAGAGACTCACTAACTTCATGTAGGAACACCGTTACTTTGTCTCCTAACTCATTTTCTAACAAGACAACCTCAATGATAAGACGCACACTGTTTTCAATGCATTTCTTGCTAAAAGAGCTAAGATCGTGATTGTCTCTGTTGCTGAATGAGCTAGGATGCTATTCAACTCTAAATCTAAGAGAGACTCACTAACTTCATGTAGGAACACCGTTACTTTGTCTCCTAACTCATTTTCCTAACAAGACAACCTCAATGATAAGACGCACACTGTTTTCAATGCATTTCTTGCTAAAAGAGCTAAGATCGTGATTGTCTCTGTTGCTGGATGAGCTAGGACGCTATTCAACTCTAATCTAAGAGAGATTCACTAACTTCATGTAGGAACACCGTTACTTTGTCTCCTAACTCATTTTCCTAACAAGACAACCTCAATGATAAGACGCACACTGTTATTCAATGCATTTCTTGCTAAAAGAGCTAAGATCGTGATTGTCTCTGTTGCTGAATGAGCTAGGACGCTATTCAACTCTAATCTAAGAGAGACTCACTAACTTCATGTAGGAACACCGTTACTTTGTCTCCTAACTCATTTTCCTAACAAGACAACCTCAATGATAAGACGCACACTGTTTTCAATGCATTTCTTGCTAAAAGAGCTAAGATCGTGATTGTCTCTGTTGCTGAATGAGCTAGGACGCTATTCAACTCTAATCTAAGAGAGACTCACTAACTTCATGTAGGAACACCGTTACTTTGTCTCCTAACTCATTTTTCTAACAAGACAACCTCAATGATAAGACGCACACTGTTTTCAATGCATTTCTTGCTAAAAGAGCTAAGATCGTGATTGTCTCTGTTGCTCAATGAGCTAGGACGCTATTCAACTCTAATCTAAGAGAGACTCACTAACTTCATGTAGGAACACCGTTACTTTGTCTCCTAACTCATTTTCCTAACAAGACAACCTCAATGATAAGACGCACACTGTTTTCAATGCATTTCTTGCTAAAAGAGCTAAGATCGTGATTGTCTCTGTTGCTGAATGAGCTAGGACGCTATTCAACTCTAATCTAAGAGAGACTCACTAACTTCATGTAGGAACACCGTTACTTTGTCTCCTAACTCATTTTCCTAACAAGACAACCTCAATGATAAGACGCACACTGTTTTCAATGCATTTCTTGCTAAAAGAGCTAAGATCGTGATTGTCTCTGTTGCTGAATGAGCTAGGACGCTATTCAACTCTAATCTAAGAAAGACTCACTACTTCATGTAGGAACACCGTTACTTTGTCTCCTAACTCATTTTCCTAACAAGACAACCTCAATGATAAGACGCACACTGTTTTCAATGCATTTCTTGCTAAAAGAGCTAAGATCGTGATTGTCTCTGTTGCTGAATGAGCTAGGATGCTATTCAACTCTAATCTAAGAGAGACTCACTAACTTCATGTAGGAACACCGTTACTTTGTCTCCTAACTCATTTTCCTAACAAGACAACCTCAATGATAAGACGCACACTGTTTTCAATGCATTTCTTGCTAAAAGAGCTAAGATCGTGATTGTCTCTGTTGCTGGATGAGCTAGGACGCTATTCAACTCTAATCTAAGAGAGATTCACTAACTTCATGTAGGAACACCGTTACTTTGTCTCCTAACTCATTTTCCTAACAAGACAACCTCAATGATAAGACGCACACTGTTTTCAATGCATTTCTTGCTAAAGAGCTAAGATCGTGATTGTCTCTGTTGCTGAATGAGCTAGGACGCTATTCAACTCTAATCTAAGAGAGACTCACTAACTTCATGTAGGAACACCGTTACTTTGTCTCCTAACTCATTTTCCTAACAAGACAACCTCAATGATAAGACGCACACTGTTTTCAATGCATTTCTTGCTAAAAGAGCTAAGATCGTGATTGTCTCTGTTGCTGAATGAGCTAGGACGCTATTCAACTCTAATCTAAGAGAGACTCACTAACTTCATGTAGGAACACCGTTACTTTGTCTCCTAACTCATTTTCTAACAAGACAACCTCAATGATAAGACGCACACTGTTTTCAATGCATTTCTTGCTAAAAGAGCTAAGATCGTGATTGTCTCTGTTGCTCAATAAGCTAGGACGCTATTCAACTCTAATCTAAGAGAGACTCACTAACTTCATGTAGGAACACCGTTACTTTGTCTCCTAACTCATTTTCCTAACAAGACAACCTCAATGATAAGACGCACACTGTTTTCAATGCATTTCTTGCTAAAAGAGCTAAGATCGTGATTGTCTCTGTTGCTGAATGAGCTAGGACGCTATTCAACTCTAATCTAAGAGAGACTCACTAACTTCATGTAGGAACACCGTTACTTTGTCTCCTAACTCATTTTCCTAACAAGACAACCTCAATGATAAGACGCACACTGTTTTCAATGCATTTCTTGCTAAAAGAGCTAAGATCGTGATTGTCTCTGTTGCTGAATAAGCTTAGGACGCTATTCAACTCTAATCTAAGAGAGACTCACTAACTTCATGTAGGAACACCGTTACTTTGTCTCCTAACTCATTTTCCTAACAAGACAACCTCAATGATAAGACGCACACTGTTTTCAATGCATTTCTTGCTAAAAGAGCTAAGATCGTGATTGTCTCTGTTGCTGAATAAGCTTAGGACGCTATTCAACTCTAATCTAAGAGAGACTCACTAACTTCATGTAGGAACACCGTTACTTTGTCTCCTAACTCATTTTCCTAACAAGACAACCTCAATGATAAGACGCACTCTGTTTTCAATGCATTTCTGCTAAAAGAGCTAAGATTGTGATTGTCTCTGTTGCTGAATGAGCTAGGACGATATTCAACTCTAATCTAAGAGAGACTCACTAACTTCATGTAGGACTACCGTTACTTTGTCTCCTAACTCATTTTCCTAACAAGACAACCTCAATGATAAGACGCACACTGTTTTCAATGCATTTCTTGCTAAAAGAGCTAAGATCGTGATTGTCTCTGTTGCTGAATGAGCTAGGACGCTATTCAACTCTAATCTAAGAGAGACTCACTAACTTCATGTAGGAACACCGTTACTTTGTCTCCTAACGCATTTTCCTAACAAGACAACCTCAATGATAAGACGCACACTGTTTTCAATGCATTTCTTGCTAAAAGAGCTAAGATCGTGATTGTCTCTTTTGCTGAATGAGCTAGGACGCTATTCAACTCTAATCTAAGAGAGACTCACTAACTTCATGTAGGAACACCGTTACTTTGTCTCCTAACTCATTTTCCTAACAAGACAACCTCAATGATAAGACGCACACTGTTTTCAATGCATTTCTTGCTAAAAGAGCTAAGATCGTGATTGTCTCTGTTGCTGAATGAGCTAGGACGCTATTCAACTCTAATCTAAGAGAGACTCACTAACTTCATGTAGGAACACCGTTACTTTGTCTCCTAACGCATTTTCCTAACAAGACAACCTCAATGATAAGACGCACACTGTTTTCAATGCATTTCTTGCTAAAAGAGCTAAGATCGTGATTGTCTCTGTTGCTGAATGAGCTAGGACGCTATTCAACTCTAATCTAAGAGAGACTCACTAACTTCATGTAGGAACACCGTTACTTTGTCTCCTAACTCATTTTCCTAACAAGACAACCTCAATGATTAGACGCACACTGTTTTCATGCATTTCTTGCTAAATGAGCTAAGATCGTGATTGTCTCTGTTGCTGAATGAGCTAGGACGCTATTCAACTCTAATCTAAGAGAGACTCACTAACTTCATGTAGGAACACCGTTACTTTGTCTCCTAACTCATTTTCCTAACAAGACAACCTCAATGATAAGACGCACACGGTTTTCAATGCATTTCTTGCTAAAAGAGCTAAGATCGTGATTGTCTCTGTTGCTGAATGAGCTAGGACGCTATTCAACTCTAATCTAAGAGAGACTCACTAACTTAATGTAGGAACACTGTTACTTTGTCTCCTAACTCATTTTCCTAACAAGACAACCTCAATGATAAGAGGCACACTGTTTTCAATGCATTTCTTGCTAAAAGAGCTAAGATCGTGATTGTCTCTGTTGCTGAATGAGCTAGGACGCTATTCAACTCTAATCTAAGAGAGACTCACTAACTTCATGTAGGAACACCGTTACTTTGTCTCCTAACGCATTTTCCTAACAAGACAACCTCAATGATAAGACGCACACTGTTTTCAATGCATTTCTTGCTAAAAGAGCTAAGATCGTGATTGTCTCTGTTGCTGAATGAGCTAGGACGCTATTCAACTCTAATCTAAGAGAGACTCACTAACTTCATGTAGGAACACCGTTACTTTGTCTCCTAACGCATTTTCCTAACAAGACAACCTCAATGATAAGACGCACACTGTTTTCAATGCATTTCTTGCTAAAAGAGCTAAGATCGTGATTGTCTCTGTTGCTGAATGAGCTAGGACGCTATTCAACTCTAATCTAAGAGAGACTCACTAACTTCATGTAGGAACACCGTTACTTTGTCTCCTAACTCATTTTCCTAACAAGACAACCTCAATAATAAGACGCACACTGTTTTCAATGCATTTCTTGCTAAAAGAGCTAAGATCGTGATTGTCTCTGTTGCTGAATGAGCTAGGACGCTATTCAACTCTAATCTAAGAGAGACTCACTAACTTCATGTAGAAACACCGTTACTTTGTCTCCTAACTCATTTCCTAACAAGACAACCTCAATGATAAGACGCACACTGTTTTCAATGCATTTCTTGCTAAAAGAGCTAAGATCGTGATTGTCTCTGTTGCTGAATGAGCTAGGACGCTATTCAACTCTAATCTAAGAGAGACTCACTAACTTCATGTAGGAACACCGTTACTTTGTCTCCTAACTCATTTTCCTAACAAGACAACCTCAATGATAAGACGCACACTGTTTTCAATGCATTTCTTGCTGAAAGAGCTAAGATCGCGATTGTCTCTGTAGCTGAATGAGCTAGGACGCTATTCAACTCTAATCTAAGAGAGACTCACTAACTTCATGTAGGAACACCGTTACTTTGTCTCCTAACTCATTTTCCTAACAAGACAACCTCAATGATAAGACGCACACTGTTTTCAATGCATTTCTTGCTAAAAGAGCTAAGATCGCGATTGTCTCTGTTGCTGAATGAGCTAGGACGCTATTCAACTCTAATCTAAGAGGGACTCACTAACTTCATGTAGGAACCCCGTTACTTTGTCTCCTAACTCATTTTCCTAACAAGAAAACCTCAATGATAAGACGCACACTGTTTTCAATGCATTTCTTGCTAAAAGAGCTAAGATCGTGATTGTCTCTGTTGCTGAATGAGCTAGGACGCTATTCAACTCTAATCTAAGAGAGACTCACTAACTTCATGTAGGAACACCGTTACTTTGTCTCCTAACTCATTTTCCTAACAAGACAACCTAAATGATAAAACGCACACTGTTTTCAATGCATTTCTTGCTAAAAGAGCTAAGATCGTGATTGTCTCTGTTGCTGAATGAGCTAGGACGCTATTCAACTCTAATCTAAGAGAGACTCACTAACTTCATGTAGGAACACCGTTACTTTGTCTCCTAACTCATTTTTCTAACAAGACAACCTCAATGATAAGACGCACACTGTTTTCAATGCATTTCTTGCTAAAAGAGCTAAGATCGTGATTGTCTCTGTTGCTGAATGAGCTAGGACGCTATTCAACTCTAATCTAAGAGAGACTCACTAACTTCATGTAGGAACACCGTTACTTTGTCTCCTAACTCATTTTCCTAACAAGACAACCTCAATGATTAGACGCACACTGTTTTCAATGCATTTCTTGCTAAATGAGCTAAGATCGTGATTGTCTCTGTTGCTGAATGAGCTAGGACGCTATTCAACTCTAATCTAAGAGAGACTCACTAACTTCATGTAGGAACACCGTTACTTTGTCTCCTAACTCATTTTCCTAACAAGACAACCTCAATGATAAGACGCACACTGTTTTCAATGCATTTCTTGCTAAAAGAGCTAAGATCGTGATTGTCTCTGTTGCTGAATGAGCTAGGACGCTATTCAACTCTAATCTAAGAGAGACTCACTAACTTAATGTAGGAACACCGTTACTTTGTCTCCTAACTCATTTTCCTAACAAGACAACCTCAATGTTAAGAGGCACACTGTTTTCAATGCATTTCTTGCTAAAAGAGCTAAGATCGTGATTGTCTCTGTTGCTGAATGAGCTAGGACGCTATTCAACTCTAATCTAAGAGAGACTCACTAACTTCATGTAGGAACACCGTTACTTTGTCTCCTAACGCATTTTTCTAACAAGACAACCTCAATGATAAGACGCACACTGTTTTCAATGCATTTCTTGCTAAAAGAGCTAAGATCGTGATTGTCTCTGTTGCTGAATGAGCTAGGACGCTATTCAACTCTAATCTAAGAGAGACTCACTAACTTCATGTAGGAACACCGTTACTTTGTCTCCTAACGCATTTTCCTAACAAGACAACCTCAATGATAAGACGCACACTGTTTTCAATGCATTTCTTGCTAAAAGAGCTAAGATCGTGATTGTCTCTGTTGCTGAATGAGCTAGGACGCTATTCAACTCTAATCTAAGAGAGACTCACTAACTTCATGTAGGAACACCGTTACTTTGTCTCCTAACTCATTTTCCTAACAAGACAACCTCAATGATAAGACGCACACTGTTTTCAATGCATTTCTTGCTAAAAGAGCTAAGATCGTGATTGTCTCTGTTGCTGAATGAGCTAGGACGCTATTCAACTCTAATCTAAGAGAGACTCACTAACTTCATGTAGGAACACCGTTACTTTGTCTCCTAACTCATTTTTCTAACAAGACAACCTCAATGATAAGACGCACACTGTTTTCAATGCATTTCTTGCTAAAAGAGCTAAGATCGTGATTGTCTCTGTTGCTGAATGAGCTAGGACGCTATTCAACTCTAATCTAAGAGAGACTCACTAACTTCATGTAGGAACACCGTTACTTTGTCTCCTAACTCATTTTCCTAACAAGACAACAACAATGATAAGACGCACACTGTTTTCAATGCATTTCTTGCTGAAAGAGCTAAGATCGCGATTGTCTCTGTAGCTGAATGAGCTAGGACGCTATTCAACTCTAATCTAAGAGAGACTCACTAACTTCATGTAGGAACACCGTTACTTTGTCTCCTAACTCATTTTCCTAACAAGACAACCTCAATGATAAGACGCACACTGTTTTCAATGCATTTCTTGCTAAAAGAGCTAAGATCGCGATTGTCTCTGTTGCTGAATGAGCTAGGACGCTATTCAACTCTAATCTAAGAGGGACTCACTAACTTCATGTAGGAACACCGTTACTTTGTCTCCTAACTCATTTTCCTAACAAGAAAACCTCAATGATAAGACACACACTGTTTTCAATGCATTTCTTGCTAAAAGAGCTAAGATCGTGATTGTCTCTGTTGCTGAATGAGCTAGGACGCTATTCAACTCTAATCTAAGAGAGACTCACTAACTTCATGTAGGAACACCGTTACTTTGTCTCCTAACTCATTTTCCTAACAAGACAACCTAAATGATAAAACGCACACTGTTTTCAATGCATTTCTTGCTAAAAGAGCTAAGATCGTGATTGTCTCTGTTGCTGAATGAGCTAGGACGCTATTCAACTCTAATCTAAGAGAGACTCACTAACTTCATGTAGGAACACCGTTACTTTGTCTCCTAACTCATTTTTCTAACAAGACAACCTCAATGATAAGACGCACACTGTTTTCAATGCATTTCTTGCTAAAAGAGCTAAGATCGTGATTGTCTCTGTTACTGAATGAGCTAGGACGCTATTCAACTCTAATCTAAGAGAGACTCACTAACTTCATGTAGGAACACCGTTACTTTGTCTCCTAACTCATTTTCCTAACAAGACAACCTCAATAATAAGACGCACACTGTTTTCAATGCATTTCTTGCTAAAAGAGCTAAGATCGTGATTGTCTCTGTTGCTGAATGAGCTAGGACGCTATTCAACTCTAATCTAAGAGAGACTCACTAACTTCATGTAGGAACACCGTTTTTTTGTCTCCTAACTCATTTTCCTAACAAGACAACCTCAATGATAAGACGCACACTGTTTTCAATGCATCTCTTGCTAAAAGAGCTAAGATCGTGATTGTCTCTGTTGCTGAATGAGCTAGGACGCTATTCAACTCTAATCTAAGAGAGACTCACTAACTTCATGTAGGAACACCGTTACTTTGTCTCCTAACTCATTTTTCTAACAAGACAACCTCAATGATAAGACGCACACTGTTTTCAATGCATTTCTTGCTAAAAGAGCTAAGATCGTGATTGTCTCTGTTGCTGAATGAGCTAGGACGCTATTCAACTCTAATCTAAGAGAGACTCACTAACTTCATGTAGGAACACCGTTACTTTGTCTCCTAACTCATTTTCCTAACAAGACAACCTCAATGATAAGACGCACACTGTTTTCAATGCATTTCTTGCTGAAAGAGCTAAGATCGCGATCGTCTCTGTAGCTGAATGAGCTAGGACGCTATTCAACTCTAATCTAAGAGAGACTCACTAACTTCATGTAGGAACACCGTTACTTTGTCTCCTAACTCATTTTCCTAACAAGACAACCTCAATGATAAGACGCACACTGTTTTCAATGCATTTCTTGCTAAAAGAGCTAAGATCGCGATTGTCTCTGTTGCTGAATGAGCTAGGACGCTATTCAACTCTAATCTAAGAGGGACTCACTAACTTCATGTAGGAACACCGTTACTTTGTCTCCTAACTCATTTTCCTAACAAGAAAACCTCAATGATAAGACGCACACTGTTTTCAATGCATTTCTTGCTAAAAGAGCTAAGATCGTGATTGTCTCTGTTGCTGAATGAGCTAGGACGCTATTCAACTCTAATCTAAGAGAGACTCACTAACTTCATGTAGGAACACCGTTACTTTGTCTCCTAACGCATTTTCCTAACAAGACAACCTCAATGATAAGACGCACACTGTTTTCAATGCATTTCTTGCTAAAAGAGCTAAGATCGTGATTGTCTCTGTTGCTGAATGAGCTAGGACGCTATTCAACTCTAATCTAAGAGAGACTCACTAACTTCATGTAGGAACACCGTTACTTTGTCTCCTAACGCATTTTCCTAACAAGACAACCTCAATGATAAGACGCACACTGTTTTCAATGCATTTCTTGCTAAAAGAGCTAAGATCGTGATTGTCTCTGTTGCTGAATGAGCTAGGAAACTATTCAACTCTAATCTAAGAGAGACTCACTAACTTCATGTAGGAACACCGTTACTTTGTCTCCTAACTCATTTTTCTAACAAGACAACCTCAATGATAAGACGCACACTGTTTTCAATGCATTTCTTGCTAAAAGAGCTAAGATCGTGATTGTCTCTGTTGCTGAATGAGCTGGGACGCTATTCAACTCTAATCTAAGAGAGACTCACTAACTTCATGTAGGAACACCGTTACTTTGTCTCCTAACTCATTTTCCTAACAAGATAACCTCAATGATAAGACGCACACTGTTTTCAATGCATTTCTTGCTAAAAGAGCTAAGATCGTGATTGTCTCTGTTGCTGAATGAGCTAGGACGCTATTCAACTCTAATCTAAGAGAGACTCACTAACTTCATGTAGGAACACCGTTACTTTGTCTCCTAACTCATTTTCCTAACAAGACAACCTCAATGATAAGACGCACACTGTTTTCAATGCATTTCTTGCTAAAAGAGCTAAGATCGCGATTGTCTCTGTTGCTGAATGAGCTAGGACGCTATTCAACTCTAATCTAAGAGGGACTCACTAACTTCATGTAGGAACACCGTTACTTTGTCTCCTAACTCATTTTCCTAACAAGAAAACCTCAATGATAAGACGCACACTGTTTTCAATGCATTTCTTGCTAAAAGAGCTAAGATCGTGATTGTCTCTGTTGCTGAATGAGCTAGGACGCTATTCAACTCTAATCTAAGAGAGACTCACTAACTTCATGTAGGAACACCGTTACTTTGTCTCCTAACGCATTTTCCTAACAAGACAACCTCAATGATAAGACGCACACTGTTTTCAATGCATTTCTTGCTAAAAGAGCTAAGATCGTGATTGTCTCTGTTGCTGAATGAGCTAGGACGCTATTCAACTCTAATCTAAGAGAGACTCACTAACTTCATGTAGGAACACCGTTACTTTGTCTCCTAACGCATTTTCCTAACAAGACAACCTCAATGATAAGACGCACACTGTTTTCAATGCATTTCTTGCTAAAAGAGCTAAGATCGTGATTGTCTCTGTTGCTGAATGAGCTAGGAAACTATTCAACTCTAATCTAAGAGAGACTCACTAACTTCATGTAGGAACACCGTTACTTTGTCTCCTAACTCATTTTTCTAACAAGACAACCTCAATGATAAGACGCACACTGTTTTCAATGCATTTCTTGCTAAAAGAGCTAAGATCGTGATTGTCTCTGTTGCTGAATGAGCTGGGACGCTATTCAACTCTAATCTAAGAGAGACTCACTAACTTCATGTAGGAACACCGTTACTTTGTCTCCTAACTCATTTTCCTAACAAGATAACCTCAATGATAAGACGCACACTGTTTTCAATGCATTTCTTGCTAAAAGAGCTAAGATCGTGATTGTCTCTGTTGCTGAATGAGCTAGGACGCTATTCAACTCTAATCTAAGAGAGACTCACTAACTTCATGTAGGAACACCGTTACTTTGTCTCCTAACTCATTTTCCTAACAAGACAACCTCAATGATAAGACGCACACTGTTTTCAATGCATTTCTTGCTAAAAGAGCTAAGATCGTGATTGTCTCTGTTGCTGAATGAGCTAGGACGCTATTCAACTCTAATCTAAGAGAGACTCACTAACTTCATGTAGGAACACCGTTACTTTGTCTCCTAACTCATTTTCCTAACAAGACAACCTCAATGATAAGACGCACACTGTTTTCAATGCATTTCTTGCTAAAAGAGCTAGGATCGCGATTGTCTCTGTTGCTGAATGAGCTAGGACGCTATTCAACTCTAATCTAAGAGAGACTCACTAACTTCATGTAGGAACACCGTTACTTTGTCTCCTAACTCATTTTCCTAACAAGACAACCTCAATGATAAGACGCACACTGTTTTCAATGCATTTCTTGCTAAAAGAGCTAAGATCGTGATTGTCTCTGTTGCTGAATGAGCTAGGACGCTATTCAACTCTAATCTAAGAGAGACTCACTAACTTCATGTAGGAACACCGTTACTTTGTCTCCTAACGCATTTTCCTAACAAGACAACCTCAATGATAAGACGCACACTGTTTTCAATGCATTTCTTGCTAAAAGAGCTAAGATCGTGATTGTCTCTGTTGCTGAATGAGCTAGGAAACTATTCAACTCTAATCTAAGAGAGACTCACTAACTTCATGTAGGAACACCGTTACTTTGTCTCCTAACTCATTTTTCTAACAAGACAACCTCAATGATAAGACGCACACTGTTTTCAATGCATTTCTTGCTAAAAGAGCTAAGATCGTGATTGTCTCTGTTGCTGAATGAGCTGGGACGCTATTCAACTCTAATCTAAGAGAGACTCACTAACTTCATGTAGGAACACCGTTACTTTGTCTCCTAACTCATTTTCCTAACAAGATAACCTCAATGATAAGACGCACACTGTTTTCAATGCATTTCTTGCTAAAAGAGCTAAGATCGTGATTGTCTCTGTTGCTGAATGAGCTAGGACGCTATTCAACTCTAATCTAAGAGAGACTCACTAACTTCATGTAGGAACACCGTTACTTTGTCTCCTAACTCATTTTCCTAACAATATCACACGTCAGTTGATAAGACGCACACTGTTTTCAATGCATTTCTTGCTAAAAGAGCTAAGATCGTGATTGTCTCTGTTGCTGAATGAGCTAGGACGCTATTCAACTCTAATCTAAGAGAGACTCACTAACTTCATGTAGGAACACCGTTACTTTGTCTCCTAACTCATTTTCTCTAAC
>NW_027285262.1:10000-77128 GCF_040894005.1 Engystomops pustulosus | reverse complement strand
TCCAGTGGTGTCCAGTATCCGGCAGCTGCTCCCCCTCCTCCCCGGCCGTTACACTGAGCCCTCATTGTGCAGCTGCAGCGCCACGTCCATTAGTAATAATAGTGAGAGCAGAGGATTGTGGGAGGTCCAGGTGTGATGAGACGTCCGGTGCCTCGCGCCTCCTCCTATGTACTGAGGCCCGGAGGGGGGGGTGCGCCCTGGACACGTCCGGTGCCTCGCGCCTCCTCCTATGTAATGAGACCAGGGGGGGGGGGTGCGCCCTGTGGACACATCCGGTGCCTCGCGCCTCCTCCTATGTACTGAGGCTGGGGGGGGGGGGTGCGCCCTGTGGACACGTCCGGTGCCTCGCGCCTCCTATGTACTGAGGCCGGGGGGGGGGGGGGTGCTCCCTGTGGACACGTCCGGTGCCTCACGCCTCCTCCTATGTACTGAGGCCGGGGGGGGGGGGGGGGTGCGCCCTGTGGACACGTCCGGTGCCTCGCGCCTCCTCCTATATACTGAGGCTGGGGGGGGGGGTGCGCCCTGTGGACACGTCCGGTGCCTCGCACCTCCTCCTATGTACTGAGGCCGGGGGGGGGGGAGGGGTGCGCCCTGTGGACACGTCCGGTGCCTCACGCCTCCTCCTATGTACTGAGGCCGGGGGGGGGGGTGCGCCCTGTGGACACGTCCGGTGCCTCGCGCCTCCTCTGTATACAAGTGATGGGATTCTAGATCTTTCCCTCTTCAGGAGAATTAGGAACCAAAATGATTCATATTTACCGAATGCCAGAAGTTTCCAGACTCTGAGATGGGACGGCCCCTGTGATGATGTCATGTACATGGAGGCTTCTGATAGGATCAGACACTACGATGGGACGGCCCGTGTGATGATGTCATGTACATGGGGGCTTCTGATAGGTTCAGACACTACGATGGGACGGCCCGTGTGATGATGTCATGTACATGGAGGCTTCTGATAGGTGCAGACACTACGATGGGACGGCCCGTGTGATGATGTCATATACATGGAGGCTTCTGATAGGTTCAGACACTACGATGGGACGGCCCGTGTGATGTCATGTACATGGAGGCTTCTGATAGGTGCAGACACTACGATGGGACGGCCCGTGTGATGATGTCATGTACATGGAGGCTTCTGATAGGTGCAGACACTACGATGGGACGGCCCGTGTGATGATGTCATGTACATGGAGGCTTCTGATAGGTGCAGACACTACGATGGGACGGCCCGTGTGATGATGTCATGTACATGGGGGCTTCTGATAGGTTCAGACACTACGATGGGACGGCCCGTGTGATGATGTCATGTACATGGGGGCTTCTGATAGGTGCAGACACTACGATGGGACGGCCCGTGTGATGATGTCATGTACATGGAGGCTTCTGATAGGTTCAGACTCTGAGATGGGACGGCCCGTGTGATGATGTCATATACATGGAGGCTTCTGATAGGTTCAGACACTACGATGGGACGGCCCGTGTGATGTCATGTACATGGAGGCTTCTGATAGGTGCAGACACTACGATGGGACGGCCCGTGTGATGATGTCATGTACATGGGGGCTTCTGATAGGTGCAGACACTACGATGGGACGGCCCGTGTGATGATGTCATATACATGGAGGCTTCTGATAGGTTCAGACACTACGATGGGACGGCCCGTGTGATGATGTCATGTACATGGAGGCTTCTGATAGGTTCAGACACTACGATGGGACGGCCCGTGTGATGATGTCATGTACATGGGGGCTTCTGATAGGTGCAGACACTACGATGGGACGGCCCGTGTGATGATGTCATGTACATGGGGGCTTCTGATAGGTGCAGACACTACGATGGGCCGGCCCGTGTGATGATGTCATGTACATGGAGGCTTCTGATAGGTGCAGACACTACGATGGGCCGGCCCGTGTGATGATGTCATATACATGGAGGCTTCTGATAGGTTCAGACACTACGATGGGACGGCCCGTGTGATGATGTCATGTACATGGAGGCTTCTGATAGGTTCAGACACTACGATGGGACGGCCCGTGTGATGATGTCATGTACATGGAGGCTTCTGATAGGTTCAGACACTACGATGGGACGGCCCGTGTGATGATGTCATATACATGGAGGCTTCTGATAGGTGCAGACACTACGATGGGACGGCCCGTGTGATGATGTCATGTACATGGGGGCTTCTGATAGATGCAGACACTACGATGGGACGGCCCCTGTGATGTCATGTACATGGAGGCTTCTGATAGGTTCAGACACTACGATGGGACGGCCCGTGTGATGATGTCATGTACATGGAGGCTTCTGATAGGTTCAGACACTACGATGGGACGGCCCGTGTGATGATGTCATGTACATGGAGGCTTCTGATAGGTTCAGACACTACGATGGGACGGCCCGTGTGATGATGTCATATACATGGAGGCTTCTGATAGGTTCAGACACTACGATGGGACGGCCCGTGTGATGATGTCATGTACATGGAGGCTTCTGATAGGTTCAGACACTACGATGGGACGGCCCGTGTGATGATGTCATGTACATGGAGGCTTCTGATAGGTTCAGACACTACGATGGGACGGCCCGTGTGATGATGTCATATACATGGAGGCTTCTGATAGGTGCAGACACTACGATGGGACGGCCCGTGTGATGATGTCATGTACATGGGGGCTTCTGATAGGTTCAGACACTACGATGGGACGGCCCGTGTGATGATGTCATGTACATGGAGGCTTCTGATAGGTTCAGACACTACGATGGGACGGCCCGTGTGATGATGTCATGTACATGGAGGCTTCTGATAGGTGCAGACACTACGATGGGACGGCCCGTGTGATGATGTCATGTACATGGGGGCTTCTGATAGGTGCAGACACTACGATGGGCCGGCCCGTGTGATGATGTCATATACATGGAGGCTTCTGATAGGTTCAGACACTACGATGGGACGGCCCGTGTGATGATGTCATGTACATGGAGGCTTCTGATAGGTTCAGACACTACGATGGGACGGCCCGTGTGATGATGTCATGTACATGGAGGCTTCTGATAGGTTCAGACACTACGATGGGACGGCCCGTGTGATGATGTCATATACATGGAGGCTTCTGATAGGTTCAGACACTACGATGGGACGGCCCGTGTGATGATGTCATGTACATGGAGGCTTCTGGGGCAGGATCATGTTGTGGGGGCCCGGGGCCATCACATAATGAGGACAGGACATTGTGTGGGAGAATCTCCGGACATCCGGCTCCGGCACAGATGGGTCGTCCAGGAGGACAATGACCCGGAGCCAGGAGGACAACGAGGTCCTGACCTCCCCCTACAGCAAAACTACAGATGTGTCAGCAGAACCGGCCCAAATACTAAAGAAACTTCAAGAGGAAGTGAGAAAATTCTCTCATTATTCTGAGATTTGGCAAATCAAAATAATTTTGGTTCCTGATCGACTGAAATTGGGAAAAGTTTATTCTCATTTCATGTTCTGATACCAGCTGTAGGGGGGTCCGGCGCCTCCTCTTCCTCTCTTAGGGTATGTTGGGGGGGGGGGGGGGGGTCGGGCGCCTCTTCCTCTCTTAGGGTATGTTGGGGGGGGGGGGGTCGGGCGCCTCCTCTTCCTCTCTTAGGGTATGTTGGGGGGGGGGGGGTTGGGCGCCTCCTCTTCCTCTCTGGGTATATCAGGGGGATCCGGCGCCTCCTCTTCCTCTCTATGGGTATATCAAGGGGGGGGGGGGGTCCGGCACCTCCTCTTCCTCTCTATGGGTATATCGGGGGGGGGGGTCCGGCGCCCCCTCTTCCTCTATATGGGTATATCGGGGGGGGGGGGGTCCGGCGCCTCCTCTTCCTCTCTTAGGGTATGTTGGGGGGGGGGTCCAGCGCCTCCTCTTCCTCTCTGGGTATATCAGGGGGATCCGGCGCCTCCTCTTCCTCTCTGGGTATATCAGGGGGATCCGGCGCCTCCTTTTCCTCTCTATGGGTATATCGGGGGGGGTGGTCCGGCACCTCCTCTTCCTCTCTTTGTGTATGTCGGGGGGGGGGGTCCGGCGCCTCCTCTTCCTCTCTTTGTGTATGCCGGGGGGGGGGTGTCCGGCACCTCCTCTTCCTCTCTTTGGGTATGTAGGGGGGGGTCCGGCACGTCCTCTTCCTCTCTTTGGGTATGTCGGGGGGGGGGGGGGGGTCCGGCGCCTCCTCTTCCTCTTTAGGTATATCAGGGGGGTCCGGCGCCTCCGCTTCCTCTCTGGGTATATCAGGGGGGTCCGGCGCCTCCGCTTCCTCTCTGGGTATATCAGGGGGGTCCGGCGCCTCCTCTTCCTCTTTGGGTATGTAGGGGGGTCCGGCGCCTCCTCTTCCTCTTTGGGTATATCAGGGGGGTCCGGCGCCTCCTCTTCCTCTTTGGGTATAACAGGGGGGTCCGGCACCTCCTCTTTGGGTATATCAGGGGGGTCCGGCACCTCCTCTTTGTGTATATCAGGGGGGTCCGGCACCTCCTCTTTGTGTATATCAGGGGGGTCCGGCGCCTCCTCTTCCTCTTTGGGTATGTCAGGGGGGTCCGGCGCCTCCTCTTCCTCTTTGGGTATATCAGGGGGGTCCGGCACCTCCTCTTTGGGTATATCAGGGGGGTCCGGCACCTCCTCTTTGGGTATATCAGGGGGGTCCGGCACCTCCTCTTTGGGTATATCAGGGGGGTCCGGCACCTCCTCTTTGTGTATATCAGGGGGATCCGGCACCTCCTCTTTGTGTATATCAGGGGGGTCCGGCGCCTCCTCTTCCTCTCTGGGTATATCAGGGGGGTCCGGCGCCTCCTCTTCCTCTCTGGGTATATCAGGGGGGTCCGGCGCCTCCTCTTCCTCTCTTTGGGTATGTCAGGGGGGTCCGGCGCCTCCTCTTCCTCTCTGGGTATATCAGGGGGGTCCGGAGCCTCCTCTTCCTCTCTGGGTATATCAGGGGGGTCCGGAGCCTCCTCTTCCTCTCTGGGTATATCAGGGGGGTCCGGCGCCTCCTCTTCCTCTCTGGGTATATCAGGGGGGTCCGGCACCTCCTCTTCCTCTTTGTGTATATCAGGGGGGTCCGGCGCCTCCTCTTCCTCTTTGGGTATGTCAGGGGGGTCCGGCGCCTCCTCTTCCTCTCTGGGTATATCAGGGGGGTCCGGCGCCTCCTCTTCCTCTTTGGGTATGTCAGGGGGGTCCGGCACCTCCTCTTCCTCTCTGGGTATATCAGGGGGGTCCGGCGCCTCCTCTTCCTCTTTTGTGTATATCAGGGGGGTCCGGCGCCTCCTCTTCCTCTTTGGGTATGTCAGGGGGGTCCGGCGTCTCCTCTTTGGGTATATCAGGGGGGTCCGGCGCCTCCTCTTCCTCTTTGGGTATGTCAGGGGGGTCCGGCGCCTCCTCTTCCTCTTTGGGTATGTCAGGGGGGTCCGGCGTCTCCTCTTCCTCTTTGGGTATATCAGGGGGGTCCGGCGCCTCCTCTTTGGGTATATCAGGGGGGTCCGGCGCCTCCTCTTCCTCTTTGGGTATGTCAGGGGGGTCCGGCGCCTCCTCTTCCTCTTTGGGTATATCAGGGGGGTCCGGCGCCTCCTCTTCCTCTTTGGGTATGTCAGGGGGGTCCGGCGTCTCCTCTTCCTCTTTGGGTATATCAGGGGGGTCCGGCGCCTCCTCTTCCTCTTTGGGTATGTCAGGGGGGTCCGGCGCCTCCTCTTCCTCTTTGGGTATGTCAGGGGGGGTCCGGCGTCTCCTCTTCCTCTTTGGGTATATCAGGGGGGTCCGGCGCCTCCTCTTCCTCTTTGGGTATGTCAGGGGGGTCCGGCGCCTCCTCTTCCTCTTTGGGTATGTCAGGGGGGTCCGGCGTCTCCTCTTCCTCTTTGGGTATATCAGGGGGGTCCGGCGCCTCCTCTTTGGGTATATCAGGGGGGTCCGGCGCCTCCTCTTCCTCTTTGGGTATGTCAGGGGGGTCCGGCGCCTCCTCTTCCTCTTTGGGTATATCAGGGGGGTCCGGCGCCTCCTCTTCCTCTTTGGGTATGTCAGGGGGGTCCGGCGCCTCCTCTTCCTCTTTGGGTATGTCAGGGGGGTCCGGCGCCTCCTCTTCCTCTTTGGGTATGTCAGGGGGGTCCGGCGTCTCCTCTTCCTCTTTGGGTATATCAGGGGGGTCCGGCGCCTCCTCTTCCTCTTTGGGTATGTCAGGGGGGTCCGGCGCCTCCTCTTCCTCTTTGGGTATGTCAGGGGGGTCCGGCGTCTCCTCTTCCTCTTTGGGTATATCAGGGGGGTCCGGCGCCTCCTCTTTGGGTATATCAGGGGGGTCCGTCGCCTCCTCTTCCTCTTTGGTTATGTAAGGGGGGTCCGGCACCTCCTCTTTGGGTATATCAGGGGGGTCCGGCACCTCCTCTTTGGGTATATCAGGGGGGTCCGGCACCTCCTCTTTGTGTATATCAGGGGGGTCCGGCGCCTCCTCTTCCTCTTTGGGTATGTCAGGGGGGTCCGGCGTCTCCTCTTCCTCTTTGGGTATATCAGGGGGGTCCGGCGCCTCCTCTTCCTCTTTGGGTATGTCAGGGGGGTCCGGCGCCTCCTCTTCCTCTTTGGGTATGTCAGGGGGGTCCGGCGTCTCCTCTTCCTCTTTGGGTATATCAGGGGGGTCCGGCGCCTCCTCTTTGGGTATATCAGGGGGGTCCGTCGCCTCCTCTTCCTCTTTGGTTATGTAAGGGGGGTCCGGCACCTCCTCTTTGGGTATATCAGGGGGGTCCGGCACCTCCTCTTTGGGTATATCAGGGGGGTCCGGCACCTCCTCTTTGTGTATATCAGGGGGGTCCGGCGCCTCCTCTTCCTCTTTGGGTATGTCAGGGGGGTCCGGCACCTCCTCTTTGGGTATATCGGGGGTTCGGCGCCTCCTCACGCCATGTTTTCTTATCTTGCAGAGAAGCTTGTGGTGATCACGGTGGCCACGGAAGCCACGGAGGGCTACCAGCGCTTCCTGCGCACCGCTCGTCACTTTAACTACACGGTGAAGGTGAGAGCCCCTAATATTTCCCCTCCCCCCAGACTTCTGACATATTTGTGGCGGTCTCTGACTCCGCCCCTTTTCCCCGCAGACCCTTGGCCTGGGACAGGAGTGGAAGGGCGGTGATGTGGCGCGCACGGTGGGTGGAGGGCAGAAGGTGCGCTGGCTGAAGGAGGCGCTGGAGGAGTATCACGAGGTAGAGGACATGATCGTCATGTTTGTTGACAGGTAAGTGACCGCCGATTGGAGGAGGCGGAGCTGGGGCATCGCATGACCTCCTGACCCATGTCCCCCCTCTGCTATGTGGTGCGGGCGGGGCTGGGGCACCACATGACCTCCTGACCCATCTCTCCCCTCGGCTTTGTGGTGGGGGCGGGGCACCACATGACCTCCTGACCCTTCTCCCCTCGGCTATGTGGTGTGGGCGGGGCTGGGGCACCACATGACCTCCTGACCCTTCTCCCCCCTCGGCTATGTGGTGTGGGCGGGGCTGGGGCACCACATGACCTCCTGACCCTTCTCCCCTCAGTTATGTGGTGGGGGCGGGGCTGGGGCACCACATGACCTCCTGACCCTTCTCCCCCCTCGGCTATGTGGTGGGGGCGGGGCTGGGGCATCACATGACCTCCTGACCCTTCTCCCCCCTCGGCTATGTGGTGTGGGCGGGGCTGGGGCACCACATGACCTCCTGACCCTTCTCCCCTCAGTTATGTGGTGGGGGCGGGGCTGGGGCACCACATGACCTCCTGACCCTTGTCCCCCCTCGGCTTTGTGGTGGGGGCGGGGCTGGGGCATCACATGACCTCCTGACCCTTCTCCCCCCTCGGCTATGTGGTGTGGGCGGAGCTGGGGCACCACATGACCTCCTGACCCTTCTCCCCTCAGTTATGTGGTGGGGGCGGGGCTGGGGCACCACATGACCTCCTGACCCTTCTCCCCTCGGCTATGTGGTGTGGGCGGGGCTGGGGCACCACATGACCTCCTGACCCTTCTCCCCCCTCGGCTATGTGGTGGGGGCGGGGCTGGGGCACCACATGACCTCCTGACCCTTCTCCCCTCAGTTATGTGGTGGGGGCGGGGCTGGGGCACCACATGACCTCCTGACCCTTCTCCCCTCAGTTATGTGGTGGGGGCGGGGCTGGGGCACCACATGACCTCCTGACCCTTCTCCCCTCAGTTATGTGGTGGGGGCGGGGCTGGGGCACCACATGACCTCCTGACCCTTCTCCCCTCAGTTATGTGGTGGGGGCGGGGCTGGGGCACCACATGACCTCCTGACCCTTCTCCCCTCAGTTATGTGGTGGGGGCGGGGCTGCGGCACCACATGACCTCCTGACCCTTCTCCCCTCAGTTATGTGGTGGGGGCGGGGCTGCGGCACCACATGACCTCCTGACCCTTCTCCCCTCAGTTATGTGGTGGGGGCGGGGCTGGGGCACCACATGACCTCCTGACCCTTCTCCCCCCTCGGCTATGTGGTGGGGGCGGGGCTGGGGCACCACATGACCTCCTGACCCTTCTCCCCCCTCGGCTATGTGGTGGGGGCGGGGCTGGGGCACCACATGACCTCCTGACCCTTCTCCCCTCAGTTATGTGGTGTGGGCGGGGCTGGGGCACCACATGACCTTCTGACCCTTCTCCCCTCAGCTATGACGTGGTCCTGGCCGGGAGCCCCATCGAGCTGCTCTGGAAGTTCCAGCAGTTTGAGCATCGGGTGGTCTTCTCTGCGGAGGGCTTCTGCTGGCCGGACTGGTCCCTGGCAGACAAGTACCCGCCCGTCAGCACCGGCAAGCGCTTCCTGAACTCCGGAGGTGAGTGCCGCCATGTGTGTGGTCATGTGATCACCAGAGTCATGTGACTGCTGTGACCCCGCTGCTTTCTCGCCCCGCAGGCTTCATGGGTTACGCCCCGCAGCTCTACCGCATCGCCCAACTATGGAAGTTCAAGGACGACGATGACGACCAATTGTTCTACACCAAGGTCTACCTGGACCAGGAGCTCAGGGTGAGGACATACCGGCATAGCCGAGAACATACCTACCTCACACTACCTACCGGACCCTCATGGGGGGAGCACACACTTACCTCCTACCACCTGACGTGGGGCACTCGCTGCCCGCCCGCCCCTTGTTCTGCCCGGGGGAGGTCCCGCTCTCTCCCCGCCCGCCCCTTGTTCTGCCCCGGGGAGGTCCCGCTCTCTCCCCGCCTGCCCCTTGTTCTGCCCCGGGGGCCGCTCTCCATGTCTGACCCGTTTCCTATCATTTTCAGGAGAGATTTAACATCGGGCTGGACCACAAGTCTAAGATTTTCCAGAACCTGAATGGCGCCATCGGTAGGTGTCTGTGGGGGGGGAGGTAGGTTGTGGCTGTGGGGCTGAGGTAGGTTGTGGCTGTGGGGCTGAGGTAGGTTGTGGCTGTGGGGCTGAGGTAGGTTGTGGCTGTGGGGCTGGGGTAGGTTGTGGCTGTGGGGCTGGGGTAGGTTGTGGCTGTGGGGCTGGGGTAGGTTGTGGCTGTGGGGCTGGGGTAGGTTGTGGCTGTGGGGCTGGGGTAGGTTGTGGCTGTGGGGCTGGGGTAGGTTGTGGCTGTGGGGCTGGGGTAGGTTGTGGCTGTGGGGCTGGGGTAGGTTGTGGCTGTGGGGCTGGGGTAGGTTGTGGCTGTGGGCTGGGGTAGGTTGTGGCTGTGGGGCTGGGGTAGGTTGTGGCTGTGGGGCTGGGGTAGGTTGTGGCTGTGGGGCTGGGGTAGGTTGTGGCTGTGGGGTAGGTGTCTGTGGGGTCGGGGTAGGTTGTGGCTGTGGGGTGAGGTAGGTGGCTGTGTCGGGGGGGTGAGGTAGGTGGCTGTGTCGGGGGGGGGTCGGGGTAGGTGGCTGTGTCGGGGGGGTGAGGTAGGTGTCTGTGGGGTCGGGGGTGGTAGGTGGCTGTGTCGGGGGGGTGAGGTAGGTGTCTGTGGGGTCGGGGGTGGTAGGTGGCTGTGTCGGGGGGGTGAGGTAGGTGCTGTGTCGGGGGGGTGAGGTAGGTGTCTGTGGGGTCGGGGGTGGTAGGTGGCTGTGTCGGGGGGGTGAGGTAGGTGTCTGTGGGGTCGGGGTAGGTGGCTGTGTCGGGGGGGGGGGTGTGAGGTGGCTGTGTCGGGGGGGGTGTGAGGTAGGTGGCTGTGTCGGGGGGGGGTGTGAGGTAGGTGGCTGTGTCGGGGGGGGGGTGTGAGGTAGGTGGCTGTGTCGGGGGGGGGTGGAGGTAGGTGGCTGTGTCGGGGGGGGTGAGGTAGGTGGCTGTGTCGGGGGGGGTGAGGTAGGTGTCTGTGGGGTCGGGGTAGGTGTCTGTGGGGTCGGGGGTGGTAGGGTGGCTGTGTCGGGGGGGGGGGGTGTGAGGTAGGTGGCTGTGTCGGGGGGGGGGGGGGGGTGAGGTAGGTGCTGTGGTGGTTGTTTCGGGGGTTCTGCCCGGTTCAGGTTCTCGCTTCCTCTCGCAGATGAGGTCGTCATGAAGTTTGATAAGAACAAGGTCGGGCCCGGAACGTGGCCTATGACACCATCCCTGTCGTTATCCACGGCAACGGACCCACCAAGGTACTGGCGCTGCCCCCTGCTGCCCGCTCTGGGTTACCCACAATCCTCCTCACCTCTCACCCTGCTCCTCTACAGCTGCAGCTCAACTACCTGGGGAACTACGTGCCCAACGCCTGGACCCACGAGGGCGGCTGCGAGGTGTGCGACCAGGACCTGCTGGACATCTCCCAGGTGGAGGTGAGTGCAGCGCCCCCTGTGCACCCCCAGAATGCAGTGCAGCGCCCCCCTTGCGCACCCCCAGAATGCAGTGCAGCGCCCCCTGTGCACCCCCAGAATGCAGTGCAGCGCCCCCTGTGCACCCCCAGAATGCAGTGCAGCGCCCCCTGTGCACCCCCTCCTGTACACCCCTCAGCTGCTCCCAGAATGCAGTGCAGCGCCCCCCCTGCGCACCCCCAGAATGCAGTGCAGCGCCCCCTGTGCACCCCCAGCTGCTCCCAGAATGCAGTGCAGCAGAGCTTGACCCTTGCCTTCTGCCCCTTAGGATGATGATCTTCCCCGGGTGCTGCTGGGGGTCTTCATCGAGCAGCCCACCCCATTCCTGCCGCAGTTCCTGGAGAGGCTGGCGGCATTGAACTACCCGCGAAACCGCCTGTCCATCTACATCCATAACAGTGTAAGTAAGCTCCTCCTCCAGGAGTTCCTCAGAGGCGGGGGCATTGTATCACGTGACCTTACACTGACTCCGCCCCTGCAGGAGGTCTACCATGAGAAGCACATCCAGAATTTCTTTGACAGCCACAAGGAGGAGTTTCCCAGCGTCAAGGTGGTGGGTCCGGAGGAGGCGCTGAGCCAGGGCGAGGCCAGAGACATGGGCATGTAAGTCATGTGGGTGGAGCCTGTGCTCATTATTCATAGCTCCACCCACAAGTCTCTGGGACTGATGCATTGTGTGTACAGGGACCTGTGCCGGCAGGACGACACCTGTGACTACTACTACAGCCTGGACGCCGACGTGGTGCTGACCAACCCGGACACCCTGTACATGCTGATCCAAGAGAACCGGTCAGTGCATGGGGGAGGGGCCACCAGTAGGGGGAGGGGCCAATGTGATACCTACCTCTATCTGACGCCCCAATCCTTGTCCTTACAGGAAAGTCATCGCCCCCATGGTGTCTCGCAGCGGGAAGCTGTGGTCAAACTTCTGGGGGGCGCTGAGCCCCGAGGGGTACTACGCCCGCTCCGAGGACTATGTGGACATTGTGCAAGGGAAGAGGATGTGAGTACAACACCCTGTGGTGGGCGGGGCCTCTGGTGGAGGGCGGGGTCAGCTCACACGTCTGTGTCTTGCAGTGGGGTGTGGAACGTCCCGTACATCGCCCATTCCTACCTGGTTAAGGGCGAGACCCTCCGTCGTGAGTTGTCGCGCAGGAACGTCTTCACGTTGTCAGGAGTGGACCCCGACATGTCGTTCTGCAAGAGCGTCCGGGACAAGGTGGGTGACGGGCGAGGAAGATGGGGACCCCGCAGGAGGGGGGCCACCAGGTGTCGCTACAGCAGGGTGGTGGTGGGCGGGATGTGAGAGGTAGCGCCCCCTGTGGTGTAGTATGAAGCAGCAGTGTGAGCGCCCCCTGTGGTGTAGTATGAAGCAGCAGTGTGAGCGCCCCCTGTGGTGTAGTATGAGGCAGCAGTGTGAGCGCCCCCTGTGGTGTAGTATGGAGGCAGCAGTGTGAGCGCCCCCTGTGGTGTAGTATGAAGCAGCAGTGTGAGCGCCCCCTGTGGTGTAGTATGAAGCAGCAGTGTGAGCGCCCCCTGTGGTGTAGTATGAGGCAGCAGTGTGAGCGCCCCCTGTGGTGTAGTATGAGGCAGCAGTGTGAGCGCCCCCTGTGGTGTAGTATGGAGGCAGCAGTGTGAGCGCCCCCTGTGGTGTAGTATGGAGGCAGCAGTGTGAGCGCCCCATGTGGTGTAGTATGGAGGCAGCAGTGTGAGCGCCCCCTGTGGTGTAGTATGAGGCAGCAGTGTGAGCGCCCCCTGTGGTGTAGTATGGAGGCAGCAGTGTGAGCGCCCCCTGTGGTGTAGTATGGAGGCAGCAGTGTGAGCGCCCCCTGTGGTGTAGTATGAAGCAGCAGTGTGAGCGCCCCCTGTGGTGTAGTATGAAGCAGCAGTGTGAGCGCCCCCTGTGGTGTAGTATGAGGCAGCAGTGTGAGCGCCCCCTGTGGTGTAGTATGAGGCAGCAGTGTGAGCGCCCCCTGTGGTGTAGTATGGAGGCAGCAGTGTGAGCGCCCCCTGTGGTGTAGTATGAAGCAGCAGTGTGAGCGCCCCCTGTGGTGTAGTATGAGGCAGCAGTGTGAGCGCCCCCTGTGGTGTAGTATGAGGCAGCAGTGTGAGCGCCCCCTGTGGTGTAGTATGGAGGCAGCAGTGTGAGCGCCCCCTGTGGTGTAGTATGGAGGCAGCAGTGTGAGCGCCCCATGTGGTGTAGTATGGAGGCAGCAGTGTGAGCGCCCCCTGTGGTGTAGTATGAGGCAGCAGTGTGAGCGCCCCCTGTGGTGTAGTATGGAGGCAGCAGTGTGAGCGCCCCCTGTGGTGTAGTATGGAGGCAGCAGTGTGAGCGCCCCCTGTGGTGTAGTATGGAGGCAGCAGTGTGAGCGCCCCCTGTGGTGTAGTATGGAGGCAGCAGTGTGAGCGCCCCCTGTGGTGTAGTATGGAGGCAGCAGTGTGAGCGCCCCCTGTGGTGTAGTATGGAGGCAGCAGTGTGAGCGCCCCCTGTGGTGTAGTATGAAGCAGCAGTGTGAGCGCCCCCTGTGGTGTAGTATGGAGGCAGCAGTGTGAGCGCCCCCTGTGGTGTAGTATGGAGGCAGCAGTGTGAGCGCCCCCTGTGGTGTAGTATGGAGGCAGCAGTGTGAGCGCCCCCTGTGGTGTAGTATGGAGGCAGCAGTGTGAGCGCCCCCTGTGGTGTAGTATGGAGGCAGCAGTGTGAGCGCCCCCTGTGGTGTAGTATGGAGGCAGCAGTGTGAGCGCCCCCTGTGGTGTAGTATGAAGCAGCAGTGTGAGCGCCCCCTGTGGTGTAGTATGAAGCAGCAGTGTGAGCGCCCCCTGTGGTGTAGTATGGAGGCAGCAGTGTGAGCGCCCCCTGTGGTGTAGTATGGAGGCAGCAGTGTGAGCGCCCCCTGTGGTGTAGTATGAAGCAGCAGTGTGAGCGCCCCCTGTGGTGTAGTATGAAGCAGCAGTGTGAGCGCCCCCTGTGGTGTAGTATGGAGGCAGCAGTGTGAGCGCCCCCTGTGGTGTAGTATGGAGGCAGCAGTGTGAGCGCCCCCTGTGATGTAGTATGGAGGCAGCAGTGTGAGCGCCCCCTGTGGTGTAGTATGGAGGCAGCAGTGTGAGCGCCCCCTGTGGTGTAGTATGGAGGCAGCAGTGTGAGCGCCCCCTGTGGTGTAGTATGAAGCAGCAGTGTGAGCGCCCCCTGTGGTGTAGTATGGAGGCAGCAGTGTGAGCGCCCCCTGTGGTGTAGTATGAAGCAGCAGTGGTACAGGAACATTCTGCGCCTCACTAGGGGGAGAGTGATTAGGGCGGAGCCTCATTCCCCTCCTCTTCCTCCCGGCAGGGCGTCTTCCTGCACATCAGTAACCGGGACGAGTTTGGTCGCCTGATCTCCACCTCCAACTACAACATCTCCCACCTCCACAACGACCTGTGGCAGATCTATGAGAATCCAGTGGTAAGGAGCCCCCTCCCCTATATACCTCCCATCTCCTATATACCCCCCTCCCCTATATACCTCCCTCCCCTATATTCCCCCTATATACCCCCCTCTCCTATATACCCCCCTCTCCTATATACCCCCCTCTCCTATATACCCCCCTCTCCTATATACCCCCCTCTCCTATATACCCCCCTCCCCTATATTCCTCCCTCCCCTATATTCCTCCTATATACCCCCTTCCCCTATATACCCCCCTCCCCTATATTCCTCCCATCTCATATATACCCCCTCCCCTATATACCTCCCCTCCCCTATATTCCTCCCATCTCCTATATACCCCCTCCCCTATATTCCCCCTATATACCCCCCTCCCCTATATTCCTCCCATCTCATATATACCCCCTCCCCTATATACCTCCCCTCCCCTATATTCCTCCCATCTCCTATATACCCCCTCCCCTATATTCCCCCTATATACCCCCCTCCCCTATATTCCTCCTATATACCCCCTCTCCTATATACCCCCTCTCCTATATACCCCCCTCCCCTATATTCCCCCCTCCCCTATATTCCTCCTATATACTCCCCCCCCCCCCCCCCCTTGTATTTCTCTTTCCTCCTCCTCGGTTCTTTGACTCCATCTTCTGTTTCCAGGACTGGAAGGAGAAGTATATCCATGAGAACTACTCCCGGATCTTTGAGGAGGATTATTTCGAGCAGGTAAGGAGCAGCCTCCCGGGGGGGCGGTGGATTAGGACCAGGTGTGGGGGTCCTGCAGTACCTGACGTGTCCCTCCTCACAGCCCTGCCCCGATGTCTACTGGTTCCCCATCTTCAAGGACGTCATGTGCGACGAGTTCGTGGAGGAGATGGAAAACTTTGGTCAGTGGTCTGGAGGGAAGAACGAGGTGAGGAGAGGCCACCTGTCGGGGGGGTGTAGACCACAATGTGCCACCTTGTCGGGCGGGGGGGTTGTTGCAGGTGACAATGTGCCGCCTGTCAGTGGGGCAGTTTAGACTAAACTTTTCTAAAACGTAGAATAGACCCCAAAGGTTTCCTGGACACTTGGGAGGGGGGAGCGATGATTAACCTCCTCCTGTCTGGATCTTTTCTCTCAGGACAAGCGTCTGGCGGGTGGATACGAGAACGTGCCCACGGTGGACATCCACATGACGCAGGCCGGGTACCAGGAGCAATGGCTGAAGTTACTGAAGGAGTATGTGGCCCCTGTCACAGAGAAGCTGTTCCCTGGATATTACACCAAGGTAACCCCAACCCCTGCCCCCTCTATCACCCCCCCCTTAAAGGGTTAACTCCGATTACACAATGATATCTACCAAATTGTCCTACGCGATTCCCCTTTAAAAACAAACAGAACGGCGTTCACACTGTGCTCCTATTTCTCTGCTGATTTGTGGCATCTTCTGTTCTGAAGCTACTCGTCATAAATCCTCCTCCGCAGCAAAGCGGTGGAGATTTACCACTTCCTGTCTTTGCCCTAAAGCAGAGTTCTATGAGACGTTACGTTATCTAGTGATTCCTACAAGTAAATCCCTGGAGCGCTGCATAGTGAGTACATGCAGGACGTCAGGAGGTTACATCCCCCGCACAATTTTGGATTTTGTAGCTTTTTTTTTTTTTTGTAAGAGAATATGAATGATGACACAAAAGCCTTTCTTTTCCATTCATGGTTTGTGGTTTATACTCAGACTTCTGTGTGTTCTCTTTATAAATCCTAATGACAACCAAAAAGATCCAATTCTGCTGGGGTATGCAAATCCTGAGCGCAACTATATATAGTGACCTGTCTGGCAGAGTGTAGTAAGTATTAGAAACCAGCAGTGAAATGCAGCGTAGTCTGTACTGTGTGATCACTAAGAGTAAACTCCTCTCTGCTGTGAAGATGATTTCCAGGCACCAAAGGGTGAAGAGGAGTGTATGACAAAGCCTGAGGTGCAGAGGGACTGAAAAAATAATGGAGGGAGACGTCTATGGACACAATGCTCTCCTGGCTACATACATGACCTCCCCCTCCTCCCTCCAGAGTGAGCAGGAAGCAGCATCACATGACCTCCCCCTCCTCCCTCCAGAGTGAGCAGGAAGTAGCATCACATGACCTCCTCCTTCCAGAGAGAGCAGGAAGTAGCATCACATGACCTCCTCCTTCCAGAGAGAGCAGGAAGCAGCATCACATGACCTCCCCCCTCCAGAGAGAGCAGGAAGCAGCATCACATGACCTCCTCCCTCCAGAGAGAGCAGGAAGCAGCATCACATGACCTCCTCCCTCCAGAGAGAGCAGGAAGCAGCATCACATGACCTCCTCCCTCCAGAGAGAGCAGGAAGCTGCATCACATGACCTCCCCCTCCTCCCTCCAGTGTGAGCAGGAAGTAGCATCACATGACCTCCCCCTCCTCCCTCCAGTGTGAGCAGGAAGCAGCATCACATGACCTCCTCCCTCCAGAGAGAGCAGGAAGCTGCATCGCATGACCTCCTCCCTCCAGAGAGAGCAGGAAGCTGCATCACATGACCTCCTCCCTCCAGAGTGAGCAGGAAGCAGCATCACATGACCTCCCCCTCCTCCCTCCAGAGTGAGCAGGAGGTAGCATCACATGACCTCCCCCTCCTCCCTCCAGTGTGAGCAGGAAGTAGCATCACATGACCTCCCCCTCCTCCCTCCAGTGTGAGCAGGGAGCAGCATCACATGACCTCCTCCTTCCAGAGAGAGCAGGAAGCTGCATCACATGACCTCCTCCCTCCAGAGAGAGCAGGAAGCTGCATCACATGACCTCCTCCCTCCAGAGAGAGCAGGAAGCTGCATCACATGACCTCCTCCCTCCAGAGAGAGCAGGAAGCTGCATCACATGACCTCCTCCCTCCAGAGAGAGCAGGAAGCTGCATCACATGACCTCCTCCCTCCAGAGTGAGCAGGAAGCAGCATCACATGACCTCCCCCTCCTCCCTCCAGAGTGAGCAGGAGGTAGCATCACATGACCTCCCCCTCCTCCCTCCAGTGTGAGCAGGAAATAGCATCACATGACCTCCCCCTCCTCCCTCCAGTGTGAGCAGGGAGCAGCATCACATGACCTCCTCCCTCCAGAGAGAGCAGGAAGCTGCATCACATGACCTCCTCCCTCCAGAGAGAGCAGGAAGCTGCATCACATGACCTCCTCCCTCCAGAGAGAGCAGGAAGCTGCATCACATGAACTCCTCCCTCCAGAGAGAGCAGGAAGCTGCATCACATGACCTCCTCCCTCCAGAGAGAGCAGGAAGCTGCATCACATGACCTCCTCCCTCCAGAGAGAGCAGGAAGCGGCATCGCATGACCTCCCCCTCCTCCTTCCAGAGTGAGCAGGAAGCTGCATCACATGACCTCCCCCTCCTCCTTCCAGAGTGAGCAGGAAGCTGCATCACATGACCTCCCCCTCCTCCTTCCAGAGTGAGCAGGAAGCTGCATCACATGACCTCCTCCCTCTAGAGAGAGCAGGAAGCGGCATCGCATGACCTCCCCCTCCTCCTTCCAAAGTGAGCAGGAAGCTGCATCACATGACCTCCCCCTCCTCCTTCCAGAGTGAGCAGGAAGCTGCATCACATGACCTCCCCCTCCTCCTTCCAGAGTGAGCAGGAAGCTGCATCACATGACCTCCCCCTCCTCCTTCCAGAGTGAGCAGGAAGCTGCATCACATGACCTCCTCCCTCCAGAGAGAGCAGGAAGCGGCATCGCATGACCTCCCCCTCCTCCTTCCAAAGTGAGCAGGAAGCTGCATCACATGACCTCCTCCTCCTTCCAGAGTGAGCAGGAAGCAGCATCACATGACCTCCTCCTTCCTGAGTGAGCAGGAAGCAGCATCACATGACCTCCACCCTCCAGAGAGAGCAGGAAGCAGCATCACATGACCTCCTCCCTCCAGAGTGAGCAGGAAGCTGCATCACATGACCTCCTCCCTCCAGAGTGAGCAGGAAGCAGCAGCCCCTCCCCTCTAGCAGTTACAGCCGGTAGAATTTCTTGTGTACACTCAGGATGGTCACAGACATGAGCAGCTGCTGCAGGGAGAGGCTACACTGAGGAGGACAGCAAAGTAACTGCGGCACATGGGAACCATTCTGCCTCTTCTCTTTATCACCTGAGAGATGATTGGAGTTTTGTTGTCTCCTAGGCCAAGGCGCTGCTGAACTTCATCGTGCGGTACCGTCCTGACGAGCAGCCGTTCCTGCGCCCGCACCACGACTCCTCCACCTTCACCATCAACATCGCCCTCAACAGCAAAGGCGTGGACTACGAGGTGAGTGGCGCTGGTCACGTGGGGTGAGTGTGGGCCCCGGATTGTGGCCCCGCGCAGACACTAACCCCCGGCTCCTCCCCCTCCACAGGGCGGCGGCTGCAGATTCATCCGCTACAACTGCCGCGTGGAGTCTCCTCGTAAGGGATGGTCCTTGATCCACCCGGGACGGCTGACACATTACCACGAGGGGCTGCCCACCACCTGGGGGACACGGTACATCATGGTGTCATTTGTGGACCCCTGACCCGAGGACCAACCCCCCAGGAGGACACTGAGGGGCGCTGACACCTAGCATGGCGTCTCTTCTACAAGGCGGAGTCATCGTAGTGGAGGGCGTCCGCCAACGGCGCAGGTCACGTGACCAAAGCCGCGGGAGGCGGAGCCACTGCAGAGGTCACGGATCAGGGCGCTGGCACTGATGACGCTTTATAAATCATTCGCCGCTTTTGTACAAAACGCTTTAAATTATTCGCTGCCTGAAACTTGTTTTTTTTAATAGAAATATTTTTAATAAGAAATTGAGATTTGTGTAATAAATATTTCTGTAAAGGTTTTGTCTCTACATTGTCTCCTACTCCAGTCACATCCAAAGCTGCAACCACAGTGCAGTCAGGAGACAGCAGCAGAATAGTGAGTGCAGCTCTGGAGTATAATACAGGATGTAACTCAGGATCAGTACAGGATAAGTAATGTCATGTATGTACACAGTGACTGCACCAGCAGCAGAATAGTGAGTGCAGCTCTGGGGTATAATACAGGATGTAACTCAGGATCAGTACAGGATAAGTAATGTCATGTATGTACACAGTGACTGCACCAGCAGCAGAATAGTGAGTGCAGCTCTAGAGTATAATACAGGATGTAACTCAGGATCAGTACAGGATAAGTAATGTCATGTATGTACACAGTGACTGCACCAGCAGCAGAATAGTGAGTGCAGCTCTGGAGTATAATACAGGATGTAACTCAGGATCAGTACAGGATAAGTAATGTCATGTATGTACACAGTGACTGCACCAGCAGCAGAATAGTGAGTGCAGCTCTGGAGTATAATACAGGATGTAACTCAGGATCAGTACAGGATAAGTAATGTCATGTATGTACACAGTGACTGCACCAGCAGCAGAATAGTGAGTGCAGCTCTGGGGTATAATACAGGATGTAACTCAGGATCAGTACAGGATAAGTAATGTCATGTATGTACACAGTGACTGCACCAGCAGCAGAATAGTGAGTGCAGCTCTGGAGTATAATACAGGATGTAACTCAGGATCAGTACAGGATAAGTAATGTCATGTATGTACACAGTGACTGCACCAGCAGCAGAATAGTGAGTGCAGCTCTGGAGTATAATACAGGATGTAACTCAGGATCAGTACAGGATAAGTAATGTCATGTATGTACAGTGACTGCACCAGCAGCAGAATAGTGAGTGCAGCTCTGGAGTATAATACAGGATGTAACTCAGGATCAGTACAGGATAAGTAATGTCATGTATGTACACAGTGACTGCACCAGCAGCAGAATAGTGAGTGCAGCTCTGGGGTATAATACAGGATGTAACTCGGGATCAGTACAGGATAAGTAATGTCATGTATGTACACAGTGACTGCACCAGCAGCAGAATAGTGAGTGCAGCTCTGGGGTATAATACAGGATGTAACTCAGGATCAGTACAGGATAAGTAATGTCATGTATGTACACAGTGACTGCACCAGCAGCAGAATAGTGAGTGCAGCTCTGGGGTATAATACAGGATGTAACTCAGGATCAGTACAGGATAAGTAATGTCATGTATGTACACAGTGACTGCACCAGCAGAATAGTGAGTGCAGCTCTGGGGTATAATACAGGATGTAACTCAGGATCAGTACAGGATAAGTAATGTCATGTATGTACACAGTGACTGCACCAGCAGCAGAATAGTGAGTGCAGCTCTGGAGTATAATACAGGATGTAACTCAGGATCAGTACAGGATAAGTAATGTTATTTATGTACAGTGACTGCACCAGCAGAATAGTGAGTGCAGCTCTGGGGTATAATACAGGATGTAACTCAGGATCAGTACAGGATAAGTAATGTCATGTATGTACACAGTGACTGCACCAGCAGCAGAATAGTGAGTGCAGCTCTGGAGTATAATACAGGATGTAACTCAGGATCAGTACAGGATAAGTAATGTCATGTATGTACACAGTGACTGCACCAGCAGCAGAATAGTGAGTGCAGCTCTGGAGTATAATACAGGATGTAACTCAGGATCAGTACAGGATAAGTAATGTCATGTATGTACACAGTGACTGCACCAGCAGCAGAATAGTGAGTGCAGCTCTGGAGTATAATACAGGATGTAACTCAGGATCAGTACAGGATAAGTCATGTCATGTATGTACACAGTGACTGCACCAGCAGCAGAATAGTGAGTGCAGCTCTGGGGTATAATACAGGATGTAACTCAGGATCAGTACAGGATAAGTAATGTCATGTATGTACACAGTGACTGCACCAGCAGCAGAATAGTGAGTGCAGCTCTGGGGTATAATACAGGATGTAACTCAGGATCAGTACAGGATAAGTAATGTCATGTATGTACACAGTGACTGCACCAGCAGCAGAATAGTGAGTGCAGCTCTGGAGTATAATACAGGATGTAACTCAGGATCAGTACAGGATAAGTCATGTAATGTAAGTACACAGTGACTGCACCAGCAGCAGAATAGTGAGTGCAGCTCTGGAGTATAATACAGGATGTAACTCAGGATCAGTACAGGATAAGTAATGTCATGTATGTACACAGTGACTGCACCAGCAGCAGAATAGTGAGTGCAGCTCTGGGGTATAATACAGGATGTAACTCAGGATCAGTACAGGATAAGTAATGTCATGTATGTACACAGTGACTGCACCAGCAGCAGAATAGTGAGTGCAGCTCTGGGGTATAATACAGGAGGTAACTCAGGGTCAGTACAGGATAAGTAATGTCATGTATGTACAGTGACTGCACCAGCAGCAGAATAGTGAGTGCAGCTCTGGAGTATAATACAGGATGTAACTCAGGATCAGTACAGGATAAGTAATGTCATGTATGTACACAGTGACTGCACCAGCAGCAGCATAGTGAGTGCAGCTCTGGGGTATAATACAGGATGTAACTCAGTACAGGATAAGTAATGTCATGTATGTACACAGTGACTGCACCAGCAGCAGAATAGTGAGTGCAGCTCTGGAGTATAATACAGGATGTAACTCAGGATCAGTACAGGATAAGTAATGTCATGTATGTACACAGTGACTGCACCAGCAGCAGAATAGTGAGTGCAGCTCTGGGGTATAATACAGGATGTAACTCAGGATCAGTACAGGATAAGGAATGTCATGTATGTACACAGTGACTGCACCAGCAGCAGAATAGTGAGTGCAGCTCTGGGGTATAATACAGGATGTAACTCAGGATCAGTACAGGATAAGTAATGTCATGTATGTACACAGTGACTGCACCAGCAGCAGAATAGTGAGTGCAGCTCTGGGGTATAATACAGGAGGTAACTCAGGGTCAGTACAGGATAAGTAATGTCATGTATGTACAGTGACTGCACCAGCAGCAGAATAGTGAGTGCAGCTCTGGAGTATAATACAGGATGTAACTCAGGATCAGTACAGGATAAGTAATGTCATGTATGTACACAGTGACTGCACCAGCAGAATAGTGAGTGCAGCTCTGGGGTATAATACAGGATGTAACTCAGGATCAGTACAGGATAAGTAATGTCATGTATGTACACAGTGACTGCACCAGCAGCAGAATAGTGAGTGCAGCTCTGGGGTATAATACAGGATGTAACTCAGGATCAGTACAGGATAAGTAATATCATGTATGTACACAGTGACTGCACCAGCAGAATAGTGAGTGCAGCTCTGGAGTATAATACAGGAGGTAACTCAGTACAGGATAAGTAATGTCATGTATGTACACAGTGACTGCACCAGCAGCAGAATAGTGAGTGCAGCTCTGGGGTATAATACAGGATGTAACTCAGTACAGGATAAGTAATGTCATGTATGTACACAGTGACTGCACCAGCAGCAGAATAGTGAGTGCAGCTCTGGGGTATAATACAGGATGTAACTCAGGATCAGTACAGGATAAGTAATGTCATGTATGTACACAGTGACTGCACCAGCAGCAGAATAGTGAGTGCAGCTCTGGGGTATAATACAGGATGTAACTCAGGATCAGTACAGGATAAGGAATGTCATGTATGTACACAGTGACTGCACCAGCAGCAGAATAGTGAGTGCAGCTCTGGGGTATAATACAGGATGTAACTCAGGATCAGTACAGGATAAGTAATGTCATGTATGTACACAGTGACTGCACCAGCAGCAGAATAGTGAGTGCAGCTCTGGGGTATAATACAGGATGTAACTCAGGATCAGTACAGGATAAGTAATGTCATGTATGTACACAGTGACTGCACCAGCAGCAGAATAGTGAGTGCAGCTCTGGGGTATAATACAGGATGTAACTCAGGATCAGTACAGGATAAGTAATGTCATGTATGTACACAGTGACTGCACCAGCAGCAGAATAGTGAGTGCAGCTCTGGGGTATAATACAGGAGGTAACTCAGGGTCAGTACAGGATAAGTAATGTCATGTATGTACAGTGACTGCACCAGCAGCAGAATAGTGAGTGCAGCTCTGGAGTATAATACAGGATGTAACTCAGGATCAGTACAGGATAAGTAATGTCATGTATGTACACAGTGACTGCACCAGCAGCAGCATAGTGAGTGCAGCTCTGGGGTATAATACAGGATGTAACTCAGTACAGGATAAGTAATGTCATGTATGTACACAGTGACTGCACCAGCAGCAGAATAGTGAGTGCAGCTCTGGGGTATAATACAGGATGTGACTCAGGATCAGTACAGGATAAGTAATGTTATGTATGTACACAGTGACTGCACCAGCAGCAGAATAGTGAGTGCAGCTCTGGAGGCTGTTACCTCGTTAGAGGAGGGTGTGGCTGTGTGTGGAGCTGCTGTGTGTTTGTGCTCCTGAGCTCCTGGAGGAAGATCTGCCCGCCCAGGGCCTGCTCTCTCCTCTCCCAGGGAGGGAGTTAGGTTCCTGGGGATGAGTGAGGGAGCCAAGTCCCAGGCTCCTGCTTCCTGGGCCAGGCCGGCGGGAGGCAGGAGAGGACAGCAACCGGCCAGCACTATGGAGGACTCAGGGGTGAGACGTTCCACCCGGAGTCGTAGCAATACGGCTCCTGCTCCCCCTGAGAAGCGGAGAACCCAGAAGCTGAATGCCCAAGTCGGTGCGGGTGAGAGCGGTCCTTCCGGGGCTGGAGCCATGAAGCGGAGTGCTCACAGAGGTAAGGCTGACCATGCGGGGGGAGGCTGGGTGGTGCAGGGGCCCCGGGAGTCTTTGTCCACCTATGCCTCCCGGGTCCAGAGCCACCTCTGTGAGTACGAAGAGGCGACGAAGACCATCAGGAGGCTCCGGGAGGAGCTGCGTTGTGCCCGTGCCAGGGTGAATACAGCAATGGGAAAGCAGAGGTCAGAGATTACCGGTGAAATTAAAAGACTAAAATCAGACATTGAGAAGCTTCTTATAAGAAAGACTTTTATTAGTGAGAACGGCGGTCCATTCAAGGAAAAATTGTTGAATGATGACAGATTTGCAGACATGGCTGATACCAGAGAGCAAAGGCTGATGGGGTTGCAGCCTGCGAGCCAGGTGGAGGAGGATGATGATGATGATAACGAGCAGCAGTTCCCACCTGGCGGCCTGCAGGAAGATCAGCAGGCCTCGTGCAGTGGGCCCCCTGCAGGACAGCCAGCAGTAACACCTCGCTCGGGGGAGGACAGTGACACCGGCAGCCAGGGAGGGGCGCTCATGGCAGAGATCCGGCTGCTCGAGTCCCCAGTGCGCATGGAGAACTTTTCGTTTGGTGATGAACTCCCAGAGGAAGCCGCTGGTGGGAGCAGCCGGAGGAAGGCGAAGAAGACCAGGCCAAAGCAGCAAGAAGAGGTACGTTTCATCTTTACCCCCCTCCCTGTACACCCCCCCGGGCAAAGCGCAGGGTCAGCTCACTGTGCAAGCCCTGCTACCCAACCCCCCCCGAGTTCTGCAGTGGACCCGGTGCCAGGGTGCAGGGAGATTACAAAGCCAGGTGGCGAGGCGCAAGGCTCCATCTCTGCTTGTAGTAGTGGAGATGGAGCAGGGAAAGCATCGGCTGAAAGGCCGGACACTGAGTGTCGCCCCGCGGGGGGCGCTCCATCTAGCACCGGCACTGTGGCCTGCTCCCCAGGGGGAGGGGGGGGGGCAGCCTGGTGTCGGCGTCGGTTACGGGTCCCAGTCCTCCCAGCGGTGGCGATTTCTCCATGGAAAAAAAAGTCCTGTTTTGTATTGGAACTGGTAATACTGAAAATAGACATCCTGTAGAGACTGGTGAAAGACGGACGGCGAGCAAACGCAAACTGACATCTGACGCCGAAGAAGCGGAGGGCAAAAGCCAATCTGGGGTTGGGGTCACCTCTGGACAGACCATGCAGGCCGGGGGAATTGGTTCTGTGGAGGTGGCCTCTGCCCCTAAGGCCAGAGATGCTGAGGCTGTCCTGCCGTCCGTCGTTACTGCTGGTCCAGCGAGAGTGAATGGTGCTGTGGCTGAAGGGTCGTTATCAGGGGTAGAAAATGCAGGTGATGGTGGTGCTGTGAGTAGAGATGGTGGTATGGAGAGAGGTATTGCTGGGACTAGTGCTGCTGCTATGGTGGGAGGTGATGTTGTTACTATGAGTGGAAGTGTTGCTGTGGATGAGGGGGCTGCTGTGAGTGGCGGGGCTGCTGTGAGTAGAGATGGTGGTATGGAGAGAGGTATTGCTGGGACTAGTGGTGCTGCTATGGTGGGAGGTGATGTTGTTACTATGAGTGGAAGTGTTGCTGTGGATGAGGGGGCTGTTGTGAGTGGCGGGGCTGCTGTGAGTGGAGATGGTGGTATGGAGAGAGGTATTGCTGGGACTAGTGGTGCTGCTATGGTGGGAGGTGTTGCTGTAACTGGGGAGGTTCCTGTGAGTAGAGATACTGGTGTGGCTGGAGGTGTTGCTGGGACTTGTGGTGATGCTATGGTGGGAGGTGATGGTGTTGCGGGATGTTTTGCAGGTAATAAGAGGGCTGTTATGAGTGGGGGTATGGTGGGATCTGGTCCTGTTGTGCCCCCAGCGGTGGTAGAAGTTATGCCAGTGTCACTGCTGGGGGAGATTTCGCATCCTCCTCGTCTTCGGGCCCTAGGGGCAATATTTTGCAGCAGCGTCTTCTGGAGGCTCTGAGAAAAGGGGAAAGATCAATCACTGTAGAGGGTGGAGAGGTTGATCTGTCCTTCTGGATAGAGAGGCACGGCCTTGGAGCCTTCCGAGAAAATAGAGGGGGGGAAACTGCATGGTCCCTCCCGACAGCCGGGCCAGGTGGCGCCCGTAGGAATGTGGTCCGTCTTAGGTGGCGGGGCAGTGATGCGTGTCCACCTAGAACTAAGGTGGTTGAGCTCCTCCTAGAGATGGGCTTCAAGGCAATAGACATCTTTGCCTTGATTCATCCTTATGGCACATCTGAGTTCGATGTCAGTTTTGTTCGCCCAGAGGGACTTGAGCTCTTCTGGGGGAATTATGAGCTGAAAAAGAACATGCCCGGTTGGCGAGACTTTGCTGTTCAGGCAGTGTCTCGCCAAAATCAGGTCAAGAAAGTGACCGTTTTAACCCGTAATGAATCACTTTCTTGCTATGACATCATGACTTGGCTTGGGCGATATGGTGAAGTATTAGAGACGCCAAGGAAAAATCGGGACGAGTTTGGTATCTGGTCAGGGGCCTGGACCTTTATGATGAAGTTAAAGGTTTCAGGTAACTCGGTTGCCCACATCCCTTCATCAGCCTTCCTGGGGAAGGATCGCATCCAGATCTTCTACCAGGGTCAGCCGAAGCTGTGTCACAGGTGCGGTGACCCCACACATTTCAGCGCAAACTGCACCGTGCAGAAGTGTGCTGTCTGTGGGGGTGTCGGCCATCTCGCTGCATCCTGTAAGCAGATTCGGTGTCACCTGTGTGGTGACTTAGGTCACCCGTTCAGCCGTTGTCCTCGTTCTTTTGCTAATGCGGTTCTGGCTCCGGTGGGTGAAGGCCATGAGGCCGAATCTGCTGGGGAGGGGACTAGCAGAGGCGGAGGAACTGAGGGGGCAGGGAAGAAAGATAAGAAAGTGACGCCATCACGACAGAGGCGTCAGGAGAGGCGCCAAAGGGACAGGGAGGTGGGGGAGTCGCGGGTCACTGCTCCCGGCCCTGTCCTTCAGCCCAATCTTGTTGCTGAGGCCCCGAGGAATGATGAGTTGGATGAGGAGGTCAGGAGGATCCAGAGGGAGGAAGCGGCCACGCTCTCAGAATCCTCCCATTATGAGAGTATGGATGAGGATAGTAGGGCGTGGCTACAGGAAAAGCGCAAGCAGGGCAAAAGGAAAAAGAAAAAGAAGGGAGATTTACAATCTTCTCTCACCCTGACTCAGAAGCCAAAGGAAGGTAAAACTGATTCCCCTCTGGTTGGTCTTTCCAACCGGTTCCAAGCCCTTGACAACATCTCTGCCTCAGAGGTTGAGGGTGAGGTTCCGGAGAGGGCGGGAGGGCTTTCAGGAGATGCTGAGTCTTCCGCTGAGGATGTTTCGTCCTCAGAATGGGAGACTGACCTGGAGTCCGGAGACGAGGATGAAAGAGCTGATATGGACACTACAGTTTCAAAAAAGAGAGGGAAAGGGTCCTCTTCTGAAACTGATGAGAAGAGCGGTGGGAAAAAGAAAGCTGTCTAACTCAATCACTGATGATGGCGGCACCCACTCCGTTGACGCTGGCGTCCATTAATGTCGCCAGCATTAAGTCTGATGCGGCTAGATTTGCGGCCTTTGATTTTCTCGGCCGCGTTGAAGCCGACATTTTATTTTTGCAGGAGACCAGGCTGCCAGATTTGGCGGCTGTGTTTAAAGCTAAGAGGGAATGGAGACACGGGCCTTCCTATTGGTCTCTTGCGGCCGAGCCGTATAGCGGAGTGGCGGTTCTTTTTACCGCACCGGTAGAATGCCGACGAGTTATTGAGTTAGAAATGGGGAGGTGCCTGATCCTGGATGTCCTCATGAAGGGACAAGAACTTCGCCTAATTAACATCTATGGTCCCCAGTCCAAGTGGGACAGGAAGTGTCTCTTTATGAGGATCAAGCCCTACCTTTTTACAAGTCGGCAGGTGGTCTTTGGAGGGGACTTCAATACTGTCACAAGGTCCCAGGATAGGGGAGGTTCCAGAGACAAGCTGACTTATGATAGCGTCGCTCTTAATAGCATAGCTAGTGAGGCTCGCCTGGTGGATGTCCACATCCGGCACACCCCAGGCCACGCGGGGTTCACCTATTATAGGGGTAGCTGCAGGTCTAGAATAGACAGGTTTTTTTTAAAGGAGGAAGCCATTTCTTCAGCAGTGTCCGTTGTTGAGGTGGAGTTCTCTGATCACTGTCTAATTTTGTTTTCTCTGAATGTTACAGAGACCCCCCGGATGTGAAGAGGCTACTGGAAGCTCAATTCGTCTCTCCTGGAAGAAGCGGAGATCAGACAATCCTTTGAGGACTTTCTTCAGAGCCAGGTACCTTTGCTGGGCCTTTGTAGCAGTAAGTCAGAGTGGTGGGAGATGCTCAAGAAAAGGGTGGCGAGATTCTTCCGCCAGCTCTCGAGCCTCAGGAGCCTGGACAGGTACCACCTGTATCAAGGCCTGAGGAGGAAACTCGAGCATCTCGTCTCGACTGGAGGTAGTCGTGAGGACATCTCCAGAGTGAAATCCTTGCTGAAGAGGTGTCAGTACGATAGACACGCATCTTTGGTTTTTGAGAGGGATTACGGGAAATACCGCTCGCCCGACCCTTACAGAAACTGCAAGATGTCAGTGAATGGTAAAGTTGTCACAGGACTGGTTGACAGTACGGGATCCCTGAAAAGGTCCAGATCAGGGATTCTGGAGGTCGTCAGATCCTTCTACTCGCACCTCTTGGGCAGGAAGGATCTAGATCGGGATGTGATGTCGGCTTTCCTGGCTGAAACTGTCCCTGAGCCAGGAGTAGACCCCTCTCTTGATGTTTTGACAGAGATGATCAGGGAAGAGGAAGTCAGCCGGGCGATTGAAGGGCTCGCCCTCAAGAAATCGCCGGGTCCGGATGGCTTAACATCTGAATTTTATAAGACCTTTAAGGACGCCTTGGTTCCCCTCTTGACTGAGGTATATAATGAGTGTCTTTCCTCGGGCGCTCTGCCGAAGTCAATGAGGAGGTCAGCCCTGATCATCCTGTCAAAGGGTAAGGACCGATCTCGTATTGAGAACTGGCGTCCCATAGCGCTTCTCAATACGGAAAGAAAGGTTTTGGCAAAGATGCTGTTTAATCGGCTGGTGCAGTTTGCGCCCCGGCTCCTTTCGGGGACCCAGCACTGCTCTGTTCCAGGCCGCAGTACATTTAGTGCTGTGCTTTGTGTCCGGGAGGCAGTGGAGCAGGGCAGGGCTGGTAACTGGAAGGGGTACTTGCTGTCCTTGGATCAGGCAAAAGCGTTTGATCGGGTTAACCACGAGTACCTCTGGTCTGTCCTTCTGAGGTATGGCCTGCTGGGGGAGTTTGTCAATTGGCTAAAGGTTTTGTACGCAGGGGCAGAGAGTTTCCCGCTTGTGAACGGTTGGATTGGCCGCTCTTTTGAGGTCGGGTCTGGTGTTCGGCAGGGTTGTCCTCTGAGCCCACTTTTATACGTGTTCGCGAATGACCCATTCCTTAGGAGGATTGATCGTGGGCCGTTGGTGGGAGTCGGGATGGATCGGGCAGCACCGGAAGCCACTCTTAGAGTGGTAGCGTATGCCGATGATGTCACCATTTTTGTGTCCTCGCGAGGGGAGGCGCAATGGGTGATGTCAGAGGTTGACCGCTACTCAGAGGCTTCTGGGTCCAAGATCAACCGGGATAAGTGTGAGAGTCTCTGGCTGGGAGAGGGGGATCCAGGCTTTGATCTCCCGGACACTCTTCCAGGGCCCCAGGACTCTGCCAAAGTTCTCGGCATCGAATTCGGCCAGGGGGATTACCCCATGCAAAACTGGGACGGCAGGCTTAAGATCGCCGCTCAGAAGGTGGACCAGTGGAAGGGTTGGTCTTTGACCCTCAGGGAAAGGGTTAATCTTATTAAAACTTACCTGCTCCCGTTGCTGATTTATCTGGGCAGTGTGTGCATGTTGCCAGAACCCCTCTGGACTCGGGTGTACAGTCTGTTCTTCCAGCTGTTATGGGGGAATAGGCTGAACCTAATCAAGAGGGAGGTTACTTACCGCACAAGGAGACAAGGAGGGTTGTGTATGGTCAACCCTGTGGTGTTCCTAGTGAAAACCTTTCTGTTGCAAACCTCTGGAAAGAGAGGGCTCCTCCGTGGGTATACTCCTGTAGGGGATGGGCTCCTCCGTGGGTATACTCCTGTAGGGGATGGGCTCCTCCGTGGGTATACTCCTGTAGGGGATGGGCTCCTCCGTGGGTATACTCCTGCAGGGGATGGGCTCCTCCGTGGGTATACTCCTGCAGGGGATGGGCTCCTCCGTGGGTATACTCCTGCAGGGGATGGGCTCCTCCGTGGGTATACTCCTGTAGGGGATGGGCTCCTCCGTGGGTATACTCCTGCAGGGGATGGGCTCCTCCGTGGGTATACTCCTGCAGGGGATGGTTTCGGCCTTTCTTCCAGGAATGGGAGACAGGAGGGCAAGTGAAGGATCTTCGTACACTGCATGGGCATCTTCCGGCTTACGCTACCCCGGTTCTGAAGGTGATTCGCCGGTGGGGTCTGGGAATGTGGGAGATCAGGACCATGTCGAGGAAAGTCCTTGACAAGAGGGTTCTGTTGACCCATTTCCAAAAGCCTCTGTCCCTCAGAGATTGCCCAAGTCAGGATCTGGGGGTGGGTTTAGGTCTTTTGAATTCCATCAGGATCCCCTTGAAGTTTTGGGACTTGGCTTGGCGCTGCTTCCATGGAAAGCTGTGTGTGAGGGACAATCTGAAGTGTAGGAGCTCTGAGGAAAGGGGTTGTCCCCGGGAGGAGTGCGGTGGCCTGCTGGAGAGCATGGACCACTTCCTGCTTCAGTGCCCCTTTAACACAGAGGTGTACAACCGGGTGGGCGTTTCCATCCATTGGCCCGGGTTGGCCGGTCTCTCCTATGCGGAGTGGGCCACCTGCTGGTCATATGTAAAACTCCCAAATGAAAATAACATTGGGCCACATTTAAATACAAGGTCACAGAAAGCACATTGTCCGTGTATAATGCGCTGTGCGGGGAGTCACTAAGATCCTGCGTCCGATATCCTGCACGTGTCGCTTCCCCGCTCAGGTCCCCGGAGTTCACCTTCTTCTTCCTGGTGCATGTAAGTGCATTGTCCGTGTATAATGCGCTGTGCGGGGAGTCACTAAGATCCTGCGTCCGATATCCTGCATGTGTCGTTTCCCCACTCAGGTCCCCGGAGTTCACCTTCTTCTTCCTGGTGCATGTAAGTGCATTGTCCGTGTATAATGCGCTGTGCGAGGAGTCACTAAGATCCTGCGCCTGATATCCTGCATGTGTCACTTCCCCGCTCAGGTCCCCGGAGTTCACCTTCTTCTTCCTGGTGCATGTAAGTGCATTGTCCGTGTATAATGCGCTGTGAAGGGAGTCACTAAGATCCTGCCCCGATATCCTGCATGTGTCGCTTCCCCGCTCAGGTCCCCGGAGTTCACCTTCTTCTTCCTGGTGCATGTAAGTGCATTGTCCGTGTATAATGCGCTGTGCGGGGAGTCACTAAGATCCTGCTCCCGATATCCTGCATGTGTCACTTCCCCGCTCAGGTCCCTGGAGTTCACCTTCTTCTTCCTGGTGCATGTAAGTGCATTGTCCGTGTATAATGCGCTGTGCGGGGAGTCACTAAGATCCTGCTCCCGATATCCTGCATGTGTCACTTCCCCGCTCAGGTCCCTGGAGTTCACCTTCTTCTTCCTGGTACATGTAAGTACATTGTCCGTGTATAATGTGCTGTGCGGGGGGTCACTAAGATCCTGCGTCCGATATCCTGCATGTGTCGTTTCCCCACTCAGGTCCCCGGAGTTCACCTTCTTCTTCCTGGTGCATGTAAGTGCATTGTCCGTGTATAATGCGCTGTGCAGGGAGTCACTAAGATCCTTCCCCCGATATCCTGCATGTGTCGCTCCCCGCTCAGGTCCCCGGAGTTCACCTTCTTCTTCCTGGTGCATGTAAGTGCATTGTCCATGTATAATGTGCTGTGCGGGGAGTCACTAAGATCCTGCACCCGATATCCTGCATGTGTCGCTTCCCCGCTCAGGTCCCCGGAGTTCACCTTCTTCTTCCTGGTGTATGTAAGTGCATTGTCCGTGTATAATGCGCTGTGCGGGGAGTCACTAAGATCCTGCGCCCGATATCCTGCATGTGTCGCTTCCCCGCTCAGGTCCCTGGAGTTCACCTTCTTCTTCCTGGTGCATGTAAGTGCATTGTCCGTGTATAATGCGCTGTGCGAGGAGTCACTAAGATCCTGCGCCTGATATCCTGCATGTGTCACTTCCCCGCTCAGGTCCCCAGAGTTAACCTCCTTCTTCCTGGTGCATGTAAGTGCATTGTCCGTGTATAATGCGCTGTGAAGGGAGTCACTAAGATCCTGCCCCGATATCCTGCATGTGTCGCTTCCCCGCTCAGGTCCCCGGAGTTCACCTTCTTCTTCCTGGTGTATGTAAGTGCATTGTCCGTGTATAATGCGCTGTGCGGGGAGTCACTAAGATCCTGCGCCCGATATCCTGCATGTGTCGCTTCCCCGCTCAGGTCCCTGGAGTTCACCTTCTTCTTCCTGGTGCATGTAAGTGCATTGTCCGTGTATAATGCGCTGTGAAGGGAGTCACTAAGATCCTGCGCCCGATATCCTGCATGTGTCGCTTCCCCGCTCAGGTCCCCGGAGTTCACCTTCTTCTTCCTGGTGCATGTAAGTGCTTGATCTTGCAACACAATTTAAAAGTAAAATCCGGCGCTCGGTCTCAATCAGTCGAATCGTCTGCCAGGACACCCCCTAATTTGTGTCAAATGGAAGCTGCGCCAAAAACCGATCGCATGCGCCACAATCCCAGCGTAGACGCCTGTTATTCCTGTACAAGACGTTTTAAATAAAGCCCAATGTGTCCCTGAGTGGGAGCCGTATAAATGCTTGGACATGGCGAGCGATGGAGGAGGCGCCCGCATTCTCCACCATGTGAGGGTGACACCTGTGGATACATATACATCTGTACAATGATTAGGGTTCCTCACCCCAGAGATGACAGATCTCCACCTACAACAGAGAAGTTTTACTCCATGTGACTAGAAAGGACATTATCAGACAAGATTTGGCAAAACAAACAAGACAAACAATGGTCTCCTGGACACATAAAATAACTGAGTGCAGCAGATAAAAGGTCTCATTGTCTGTGACAAGATGGCAGCGCCCGTAGTCTTTCCCAGACCAGGCAGTAGAGGATGTGATGGACACGTTCACCATAACATCCATCTCTCTGGGGGCTCTGACCCTCAGGAACCCTCCATGTTCTCCATGCTCCTGGTGGTGACAGGACCGGCTCCTGCCAGTGCTGGATCAGAGACGCGTCTGATCTACGATGAAGAGGAGCAAGGTCCAGCATGAGACCCACAAAACACCAGCGTGAGGGTCCTGCTTCACCACAACACCACAAGGAGATGTCTGCCAGACCAAGGTCCTACCACTGTGCTCTGTTGTAGGTTCTCTGAGGGGCCCTAACGCAAGACGTCCCCAGTCACACAGTCATCTCAATCTAGTGAAGATCACCCACCATGGCAGGTCCAGATCTGAGTGAGGAGACCTGGTAACCTGCCTGAGAAGTCCAGCCACGTCACAGGTTCAGATCCTGCCATGGATGGTGGTGTTGGTCCTCACTGCAGACAAAGAAGATTGGAGTATGAAGAGGAATCCTCCTCATGATACAAGGAGGGTCACAATTCCCGGACGGGACCACATCCCGAGAGGAGGGTGAAGGTTCTCATGGAGGGCACGTTCCACAATTGCAATCACTTGGTTGAAGAACCACAAGGCTGGGATTTCCAGTGCCCCCCACAATCATCAGTCCTGGGAGGTCCCGTGTCTTGGCTTTGACATCCAGTTTTGGTAGAAAGTAGCAGCAGAATGAGATTTTGTCCGACTCCTCCAGACATCGCAGACCCACAATTTTTAGTTACAAACGGTTCCCAAAATCTTCTCATGTGGTTCCGGGACGGGTCACTAGCTGCCGCGCGGCCTGCAGGACCCGGTAACGTTCTCGGAGATTTCTTCTCCTGACGTGTTCGTTGGTGATCTCCTGAACATAGCGTGAGGGAAACCAGCCCTTCTTCCCATCCGACAACCGAATCCCCTCATACCAGCCTGATAGCAGATAGAAGAGGAGAAGCGGTAAGAGAACGGAGGAGAACCAGCAGGACACCTCCCAATACACAACTACCCCGCACCTTCAGACGTCTTCCGCAGGACATTGATGATGTCGGCAGGCTCCAAGGTCAGCTCGTCAGCCTGGGTGGCCGTGTACTGCTCCACACAATGGACCTGGGGGCAATCTGAGGACAAAGACAAAGTGATGGCACATCACACACAGGAGCTACAGACATCACCACAGCAGCAGCAGCTCCTCACCCCAGTCCTCATAAATGGTCTCACTGCCCGAGGAGCCATCGTCGCTCTTGGTGGGGAACGCGGCCACCCAACGATGTAGGTCCGACCTGTGCAAACACAGAGGTATGGATGAGACTCGCATCTCCTTCTGTCTGCACCACCATCGGCAGAGGGGCTACTCACTGAGTGGGGGCTCTGAAGAGCCGGTCACAGGTTTTCCTCTGGTGGTTCTCCAGAAGAGTGAGGAAGAAGCTGTTCTCCATGGTGGGGCAGGACTGCAACTGGACCAGGGAGCGATGGGCATAATCCACTACCACATGTCTGTCATTGCTGGAAGGGAAACCATGGAAAGAAAAATGTGACAACACAATAAGAAAGTGAAATCCAAGAAGTGACTGCAACACAATGACTACTGGTCATATCATTAGAGATCCCACCTGCTTTACACTGCAGCAGCTAACAGGAGGAGAGGCGTCGCCCCAAGAGGAGCGGAGGAGAGAAGACGAGGAGAGGCGTCGCCCCAAGAGGAGCGGAGGAGAGAAGACGAGGGGAGGCGTCGCCCCAAGAGGAGCGGAGGAGAGAAGACGAGGGGAGGCGTCGCCCCAAGAGGAGCGGAGGAGAGGAGCGGAGGAGAGAAGACGAGGGGAGGCGTCGCCCCAAGAGGAGCGGAGGAGAGAAGACGAGGGGAGGCGTCGCCCCAAGAGGAGCGGAGGAGAGAAGACGAGGGGAGGCGTCGCCCCAAGAGGAGCGGAGGAGAGAAGACGAGGGGAGGCGTCGCCCCAAGAGGAGCGGAGGAGAGAAGACGAGGGGAGGCGTCGCCCCAAGAGGAGCGGAGGAGAGAAGACGAGGGGAGGCGTCGCCCCAAGAGGAGCGGAGGAGAGAAGACGAGGGGAGGAGTCGCCCCAAGAGGAGCGGAGGAGAGAAGACGAGGGGAGGCGTCGCCCGAAGAGGAGCGGAGGAGAGAAGACGAGGGGAGGCGTCGCCCCAAGAGGAGCGGAGGAGAGAAGACGAGGGGAGGCGTCGCCCCAAGAGGAGCGGAGGAGAGAAGACGAGGGGAGGCGTCGCCCCAAGAGGAGCGGAGGAGAGAAGACGAGGGGAGGCGTCGCCCCAAGAGGAGCGGAGGAGAGAAGACGAGGGGAGGCGTCGCCCCAAGAGGAGCGGAGGAGAGGAGCGGAGGAGAGAAGACGAGGGGAGGCGTCGCCCCAAGAGGAGCGGAGGAGAGAAGACGAGGAGAGGCGTTGCCCCAAGAGGAGCGGAGGAGAGAAGACGAGGAGAGGCGTCGCCCCAAGAGGAGCGGAGGAGAGAAGACGAGGGGAGGCGTCGCCCCAAAAGGAGCGGAGGAGAGAAGACGAGGGGAGGCGTCGCCCCAAGAGGAGCGGAGGAGAGAAGACGAGGGGAGGCGTCGCCCCAAGAGGAGCGGAGGAGAGAAGACGAGGGGAGGCGTCGCCCCAAGAGGAGCGGAGGAGAGAAGACGAGGGGAGGCGTCGCCCCAAGAGGAGCGGAGGAGAGAAGACGAGGGGAGGCGTCGCCCCAAGAGGAGCGGAGGAGAGAAGACGAGGGGAGGCGTCGCCCCAAGAGGAGCGGAGGAGAGAAGACGAGGGGAGGCGTCGCCCCAAGAGGAGCGGAGGAGAGAAGACGAGGGGAGGCGTCGCCCCAAGAGGAGCGGAGGAGAGAAGACGAGGGGAGGCGTCGCCCCAAGAGGAGCGGAGGAGAGAAGACGAGGGGAGGCGTCGCCCCAAGAGGAGCGGAGGAGAGAAGACGAGGGGAGGCGTCGCCCCAAGAGGAGCGGAGGAGAGAAGACGAGGGGAGGCGTCGCCCCAAGAGGAGCGGAGGAGAGAAGACTAGGGGAGGCGTCGCCCCAAGAGGAGCGGAGGAGAGAAGACGAGGGGAGGCGTCGCCCCAAGAGGAGCGGAGGAGAGAAGACGAGGAGAGGCGTCGCCCCAAGAGGAGCAGAGGACAGGAGCCGCCCGGAGGAGCAGAGGAGAGGAGCCGCCGGGAGGAGCAGGAGAGGAGCAGCAAAGGACAGAAGAGGAGGAGACGCCCGGGAGAAGGGAGCCGACGCCAGTCGGGAGAGGAGGGAAGCGACACATAGTACAGACAATACACCATAGAACAGACATTCAGCAAACAGGAACAACAAGTATGAACTTTCACCTTTTCTTCTGGGTGATGAGCAGGAAGTCATTGAATAGATAGAAGTAGACGGGGGCGAGTTTGGTGGGTTTGATCCCAAAGAGGCTTCCCTTCTGCTGCACCTCGCTGAGCTCCCCCTGCTTCTCCAGGAAACGGTTGTGAGAAATGATAGGGACAGCCTAGAACAAGAATGACATCATAAGGCCACACCCATGAGAAGATGACATCACGGCACCGGGCCACACCCATGAGAAGATGACATCACGGTACAGAGCCCCCCACCCATGAGAAGATGAAATCCCGGCACAGGGTCCCCCACCCATGAGAAGATGACATCACGGCACCGGGCCGCAGCCATGAGAAGATTACATCACGGTACAGGGCCACACCCATGAGAAGATGACATCACGGCACAGGGCCGCATCCATGAGAAGATGACATCACGGCACAGGGCCACACCCATGAGAAGATGACATCACGGCACAGGGCCACACCCATGAGAAGATGACATCACGGCACAGGGCCACACCCATGAGAAGATGACATCACGGCACAGGGACCCACCCATGAGAAGATGACATCACGGCACAGGGACCCACCCATGAGAAGATGACATCATGGCACAGGGCCGCACCCATGAGTAGATGACATCACGGTACAGAGCCCCCCACCCATGAGAAGATGGCATCGCGGCACAGGGCCGCACCCATGAGAAGATGACATCACGGCACAGGGCCACACCCATGAGAACATGACATCACGCCACCGGGCCACACCCATGAGTAGATGACATCACACCACCGGGCCACACCCATGAGTAGATGACATCACGGCACCGGGCACACCCATGAGAAGATGACATCACGCCACCGGATGGCCACACCCATGAGAAGATGACATCACGGCACAGGGCCGCATCCATGAGAAGATGACATCACGGCACAGGGACACACCCATGAGAAGATGACATCACAGCACAGGGCCACACCCATGAGAAGATGACATCACGGCACTGGATGGCCACACCCATGAGAAGATGACATCACGGCACAGGGCCACACCCATGAGAAGATGACATCACGTCACAGGGACACACCCATGAGAAGATGACATCACGGCACAGGGACACACCCATGAGAAGATGACATCACGGCACAGGGCCACACCCATGAGTAGATGACATCACGGTACAGAGCCCCCCACCCATGAGAAGACGACATCACGGCACAGGGCCACACCCATGGGAAGATGACATCACGGCACAGGGTCGCACCCATGAGTAGATGACATCACGGCACAGGGCCACACCCATGGGAAAATGACATCACGGCACAGGGCCACACCCATGGGAAGATGACATCACGGCACAGGGCCACACCCATGAGTAGATAACATCACGGCACAGGGCCACACCCATGAGTAGTTGACATCACGGTACAGAGCCCCCCACCCATGAGTAGATGACATCACGGCACAGGGCCACACCCATGGGAAGATGACATCACAGTACAGAGCCCCCCACCAATGAGAAGATGACATCCCGGCACACGGCCACACCCATGAGAAGATGACATCCCGTCACAGGGCCCCACCCATGAGAAGATGACATCACGGCACCGGGCCGCACCCATGAGAAGATGACATCACGGCACCGGGCCGCACCCATGAGAAGATGACATCACGGCACAGGGCCACACCCATGAGAAGATGGCATCACTGCACAGGAACACTCCCATGAGAAGATGACATCACGGCACAGGGCCGCACCTATGAGAAGATGACATCACGGTACAGAGCCCCCCACCCATGAGAAGATGGCATCAAGGCACAGGGCCGCACCCATGAGAAGATGACATCACGGCACAGGGCCACACCCATGAGAAGATGGCATCACGGCACAGGGCCACACCCATGAGTAGATGACATCACGGCACAGGGCCGCACCCATGAGTAGATGACATCACGGCACAGGGCCCCCCACCCATGAGTAGATGACATCACGGCACAGAGCCCCCCACCCATGAGTAGATGACATCACGTCACAGGGACACACCCATGAGAAGATGACATCACGGCACAGGGCCACACCCATGAGAAGAAGACATCACGGCACAGGGCCACACCCATGAGAAGATGAAATCACGGCACAGGGCCACACCCATGAGTAGATGTCATCTTCTCATGGGTGGGGGGCTCTGTACCGTGAAGTCATCTACTCATGGGTGCGGCCCTGTGCCGTGATTTCATCTTCTCAAGGGTATGGCCCTGTGCCGTGATGTCATCTTCTCATGGGTGGGAGGCTCTGTACCGTGATGTCATCACGGCACAGGGCCACACCCATGGGAAGATGACATCACGGCACAGGGTCGCACCCATGAGTAGATGACATCACGGCACAGGGCAACACCCATGGGAAGATGACATCACGGCACAGGGTCGCACCCATGAGTAGATGACAGAACGGCACAGGGCCGCACCCATGAGTAGATGTCATCACGGCACAGGGCCGCACCTATGAGAAGATGACATCACGGTACAGAGCCCCCCACCCATGAGAAGATGACATCATGGCACAGGGCCGCACCTATGAGAAGATGACATCACGGTACAGAGCCCCCCACCCATGAGAAGATGGCATCACGGCACAGGGCCGCACCCATGAGAAGATGACATCACGGCACAGGGCCACACCCATGAGAAGATGGCATCACGGCACAGGGCCACACCCAAGAGAAGATGACATCACGGCACAGGGACACTCCCATGAGAAGATGACATCACGGCACAGGGACACTCCCATGAGAAGATGGATTAATGGCACAGGGCCACACCCATGAGTAGATGACATCACGGCACAGGGCCGCACCCATGAGTAGATGACATCACGGCACAGAGCCCCCCACCCATGAGTAGATGACATCACGGCACAGGGCCGCACCCATGAGAAGATGACATCACGGCACAGGGACACTCCCATGAGAAGATGACATCACGCCACCGGGCCGCACCCATGAAAAGATTACATTACGGCACCGGGCCACACCCATGAGTAGATGACATCACGGCACCGGATGGCCACACCCATGAGAAGATGACATCACGGCACCGGATGGCCACACCCATGAGAAGATGACATCACGGCACTGGATGGCCACACCCATGAGAAGATGACATCACGGCACCGGATGGCCACACCCATGAGAAGATGACATCACGGCACCGGATGGCCACACCCATGAGAAGATGACATCACGGCACCGGATGGCCGCACCCATGAGAAGATGACATCACGGCACAGGGCCACACCCATGAGAAGATGACATCACGTCACAGGGACACACCCATGAGAAGATGACATCACGTCACAGGGACACACCCATGAGAAGATGACATCACGGCACAGGGCCACACCCATGAGAAGAAGACATCACGGCACAGGGCCACACCCATGAGAAGATGACATCACGGCACAGGGCCGCACCCATGAGTAGATGTCATCTTCTCATGGGTGGGGGGCTCTGTACCGTGATTTCATCTTCTCATGGGTATGGCCCTGTGCCGTGATGTCATCTTCTCATGGGTGGGAGGCTCTGTACCGTGATGTCATCACGGCACAGGGCCACACCCATGGGAAGATGACATCACGGCACAGGGCAACACCCATGGGAAGATGACATCACGGCACAGGGCAACACCCATGGGAAGATGACATCACGGCACAGGGTCGCACCCATGAGTAGATGACAGAACGGCACAGGGCCGCACCCATGAGTAGATGTCATCACGGCACAGGGCCACACCCATGAGTAGTTGACATCACGGTACAGAGCCCCCCACCCATGAGTAGATGATATCACGGCACAGGGCCACACCCATGGGAAGATGACATCATGGCACAGGGCCACACCCATGGGAAGATGACATCATGGCACAGGGCCACACCCATGGGAAGATGACATCATGGCACAGAGCCACACCCATGGGAAGATGACATCACGGAACAGGGCCACACCCATGGGAAGATGACATCACAGTACAGAGCCCCCCACCAATGAGAAGATGACATCACGGCACAGGGCCGGACACATGAGTAGATGACATCACGGTACAGAGCCCCCCACCCATGAGAAGATGGCATCACGGCACAGGGTCGCACCCATGAGAAGATGACATCACGGCACAGGGCCACACCCATGAGAAGATGACATCCCGTCACAGGGCCACACCCATGAGAAGATGACATCACGGCACCGGGACGCACCCATGAGAAGATGACATCACGGTACAGAGCCCCCCACCAATGAGAAGATGACATCACGGCACAGGGCCACACCCATGAGAAGATGACATCACGGCACAGGGCCACACCCATGAGAAGATGACATCACGGCACAGGGCCGCACCCAAGAGAAGATGACATCACGGCACAGGGCCACACCCATGAGAAGATGACATCACGGCACAGGGCCGCACCCATGAGAAGATGACATCACGGCACAGGGCCACACCCACCTTTATCTTATCAAACTCAATCTTGGAGGAGATGTGGATGAGCTCCTCCGTTTGCTTCATGCGTCCGACCTCGCGGTTACATTCCTGGATGATCTGCGGGGAGAGGACACATCAGTCAGGTGATTATGACATGACACGCCATAGCTGCAGCCGTGGTACTTACCTTGGACACCACATCGAGGGCCTTACTGGCGTTTTCTTCTCCCTCGGATCCCTCCTCCGTCCTCTTTAATATATTCTACAGACGACAAATCAGAAGAAGCCCCGAGACATTACACATGCATGGTGGGAGTGGCCAGAGCAGAGGGCGGGGCCTGCATCACCTACCTCAATCAGCATCTTGATGCGGGTGATCCTCTGGAAGGGAAGGAGCAGGAAGGACATGAAGGGCAAACGCTGGCACTGGGGCAACTCCTGCAACCGGCACAGGACAGCATGGAAGTGGGGGTTCTTCTCCCTGAGATAGAGGAGGGGGCAGAGGTAAGTACACGAGCCCCTCCTGCAGAGCGGCGCAGGCAGTGTACGGGGCCCCCTAGCGCAGGCAGTGTACGGGGCCCCCTAGCGCAGGCAGCGCCCCCTGCTGTCAGGTCCGGGTACTTACATGAGCTGGCTGTAGGTCTTCTCCTGGTAGACCTGGTTGCGGACATAATCTATGTAGACGGAGAAGTGATGCGTTGCGTGCTGCAGGATGATGTCACACACGTCCGATATCACCACATCTTCATCCACCCGCTCCTCCAGCTCCATGAGGAACCTCCAGGGAGAGGAACTGATCACTGCACAGGAACCAGCATATAATAACATGCCCCCCCCCCCCCCATTATATAATAACACTGCCCCCCATCATTATATAATAACACTGCCCCCCCATCATTATATAATAACACTGCCCCCCCATCATTATATAATAACACTGCCCCCCCCATCATTATATAATAACACTGCCCCCCCCATCATTATATAATAACACTGCCCCCCCAATTATATAATAACACTGCCCCCCATCATTATATAATAACACTGCCCCCCCATCATTATATAATAACACTGCCCCCCCAATTATATAATAACACTGCCCCCCCATCATTATATAATAACATGCCCCCCATCATTATATAATAACACTGCCCCCCCATCATTATATAATAACACTGCCCCCCCATCATTATATAATAACACTGCCCCCCCATCATTATATAATAACACTGCCCCCCATCATTATATAATAACACTGCCCCCCATCATTATATAATAACACTGCCCCCCATCATTATATAATAACACTGCCCCCCATCATTATATAATAACACTGCCCCCCCATCATTATATAATAACACTGCCCCCCCATCATTATATAATAACACTGCCCCCCCCATCATTATATAATAACACTGCCCCCCCATCATTATATAATAACACTGCCCCCCATCATTATATAATAACATGCCCCCCATCATTATATAATAACACTGCCCCCCCATCATTATATAATAACACTGCCCCCCCCATCATTATATAATAACACTGCCCCCCCATCATTATATAATAACACTGCCCCCATCATTATATAATAACACTGCCCCCCCCATCATTATATAATAACATGCCCCCCCATCATTATATAATAACACTGCCCCCCCATCATTATATAACATGCCCCCCATCATTATATAATAACACTGCCCCCCCATCATTATATAATAACACTGCCCCCCCATCATTATATAATAACACTGCCCCCCCATCATTATATAATAACACTGCCCCCCCATCATTATATAATAACACTGCCCCCCCATCATTATATAATAACACTGCCCCCATCATTATATAATAACACTGCCCCCCCATCATTATATAATAACACTGCCCCCCCATCATTATATAATAACACTGCCCCCCCATCATTATATAATAACACTGCCCCCCCATCATTATATAATAACACTGCCCCCCCATCATTATATAATAACACTGCCCCCCATCATTATATAATAACACTGCCCCCCCCATCATTATATAATAACACTGCCCCCCCCATCATTATATAACACTGCCCCCCCCATCATTATATAATAACACTGCCCCCCATCATTATATAATAACACTGCCCCCCATCATTATATAATAACACTGCCCCCCCATCATTATATAATAACACTGCCCCCCCCATCATTATATAATAACACTGCCCCCCCATCATTATATAATAACACTGCCCCCCCATCATTATATAATAACACTGCCCCCCATCATTATATAATAACACTGCCCCCCATCATTATATAATAACATGCCCCCCCATCATTATATAATAACATGCCCCCCCATCATTATATAATAACACTGCCCCCCCATCATTATATAATAACACTGCCCCCCCATCATTATATAATAACACTGCCCCCATCATTATATAATAACACTGCCCCCATCATTATATAATAACACTGCCCCCATCATTATATAATAACACTGCCCCCCATCATATAATAACACTGCCCCCCCATCATTATATAATAACACTGCCCCCCCATCAATATTAATAACACTGCCCCCCATCATTATATAATAACACTGCCCCCCCATCATTATATAATAACACTGCCCCCCCATCATTATATAATAACACTGCCCCCCCATCATTATATAATAACACTGCCCCCCCATCATTATATAATAACACTGCCCCCCATCATTATATAATAACATGCCCCCCATCATTATATAATAACACTGCCCCCCATCATTATATAATAACATGCCCCCCCATCATTATATAATAACATGCCCCCCCATCATTATATAATAACATGCCCCCCCATCATTATATAATAACATGCCCCCCCATCATTATATAATAACACTGCCCCCCATCATTATATAATAACACTGCCCCCCATCATATAATAACACTGCCCCCCATCATTATATAATAACACTGCCCCCCCATCAATATTAATAACACTGCCCCCCCATCATTATTAATAACATGCCCCCCATCATTATATAATAACACTGCCCCCCATCATTATATAATAACACTGCCCCCCCATCATTATATAATAACACTGCCCCCCCATCATTATATAATAACACTGCCCCCCATCATCATATAATAACACTGCCCCCCATCATTATATAACACTGCCCCCCATCATTATATAATAACACTGCCCCCCCATCATTATATAATAACACTGCCCCCATCATTATATAATAACACTGCCCCCCATCATTATATAATAACACTGCCCCCCCATCATTATATAATAACACTGCCCCCCATCATTATATAATAACACTGCCCCCCATCATTATATAATAACACTGCCCCCCCATCATTATATAATAACACTGCCCCCCCATCATTATATAATAACACTGCCCCCCCCATCATTATATAATAACACTGCCCCCCCATCATTATATAATAACACTGCCCCCCATCATTATATAATAACACTGCCCCCCCATCATTATATAATAACACTGCCCCCCATCATTATATAATAACACTGCCCCCCCATCATTATATAATAACACTGCCCCCCCATCATTATATAATAACACTGCCCCCCATCATTATATAATAACACTGCCCCCCATCATCATATAATAACACTGCCCCCCCATCATCATATAATAACACTGCCCCCCATCATTATATAACACTGCCCCCCCATCATTATATAATAACACTGCCCCCCATCATATAATAACACTGCCCCCCATCATTATATAATAACACTGCCCCCCATCATTATATAATAACACTGCCCCCCCATCATTATATAATAACACTGCCCCCCCATCATTATATAATAACACTGCCCCCCATCATTATATAATAACACTGCCCCCCCCATCATTATATAATAACACTGCCCCCCATCATTATATAATAACACTGCCCCCCCATCATTATATAATAACACTGCCCCCCCCATCATTATATAATAACACTGCCCCCCCCATCATTATATAATAACACTGCCCCCCCATCATTATATAATAACACTGCCCCCCCATCATTATATAATAACACTGCCCCCCCCATCATTATATAATAACACTGCCCCCCCATCATTATATAATAACACTGCCCCCCCCATCATTATATAATAACACTGCCCCCCATCATTATATAATAACACTGCCCCCCATCATATAATAACACTGCCCCCCCATCATATAATAACACTGCCCCCCATCATATAATAACACTGCCTCCCCATCATTATATAATAACACTGCCCCCCCATCATTATATAATAACACTGCCCCCCCATCATTATATAATAACACTGCCCCCCCATCATTATATAATAACACTGCCCCCCCATCATTATATAATAACACTGCCCCCCCATCATTATATAATAACACTGCCCCCCCATCATATATTAACACGCCCCCCCCCCCCCCCGCCTTTATATAACAGTTCCCCTCTCACCTCTCACTGACTTCTTTCACCTTTAGGATGTTGGAGAAGAGAATCTTCTTCTCCCGGATCACCAGAGTCTCCTGCAGGTCCCGGCAGCCCAGGAAGTGCTCCACCAGCACATTCAGCGAGCGCAGGTACGAGGCCTCAGAGGTCAGCACCTCAAACATGCTCTAAGGAGGGACAAGACACCTATCAGCCCCTCCCAATGTACCGGTGCAGCTCCTCCCCCCTGCTCCGGTGCAGCTCCTCCCCCCTGCTCCAGTGCAGCTCCTCCCCCCTGCTCCAGTGCAGCTCCTCCCCCCTGCTCCAGTGCAGCTCCTCCCCCCTGCTCCGGTGCAGCTCCTCCCCCCTGCTCCGGTGCAGCTCCTCCCCCCTGCTCCGGTGCAGCTCCTCCCCCCCCCTGTACTGGTGCAGCTCCCCCCCCCCTGTACTGGTGCAGCCCCTCCCCCCTGTACTGGTGCAGCCCCTCCCCCCTGTACTGGTGCAGCCCCTCCCCCCTGTACTGGTGCAGCCCCTCCCCCCTGTACTGGTGCAGCCCCTCCCCCCTGTACTGGTGCAGCCCCTCCCCCCTGTACTGGTGCAGCCCCTCCCCCCTGCTCCGGTGCAGCTCCCCCCCCCCCCTGCTCCGGTGCAGCTCCCCCCCCCCCCTGCTCCGGTGCAGCTCCCCCCCCCCCTGCTCCGGTGCAGCTCCCCCCCCCCCTGCTCCGGTGCAGCTCCCCCCCCCCCCCTGCTCCGGTGCAGCCCCTCCCCCCTGCTCCGGTGCAGCCCCTCCCCCCTGTACTGGTGCAGCCCCTCCCCCCTGTACTGGTGCAGCCCCTCCCCCCTGTACTGGTGCAGCCCCTCCCCCCTGTACTGGTGCAGCCCCTCCCCCCTGTACTGGTGCAGCCCCTCCCCCCTGTACTGGTGCAGCCCCTCCCCCCCTGCACGCCCGCAGCCCCTCCCCCCCTGCACGCCCGCAGCCCCTCCCCCCTGCACGCCCGCAGCCCCTCCCCCCTCCTCCGGTGCAGCCCCTCCCCCCTCCTCCGGTGCAGCCCCTCCCACCTGCACGCCCGCAGCCCCTCCCCCCTCCTCCGGTGCAGCCCCTCCCCCCTGCACGCTCTCACCTCCTGCATCTTCTTCTGCTCGGTGCTCATACCCTCCAGGACTCCGCTCTCCACCACAGACGGGAGCTCCTGCCATAGCGTGTTGTGGGGCAGCGTTGACCTCCGCCCTTGCCTCGGGGAGCCCCCGGCACTCAGCGGGCTCTCCTGGGAGGAGTCATAGCTGGTGAAGCTGCTGTTACGGGCGACGTTCTGCCGGCGGATCTCCTTATTTATTACCGTCTGCCGGTAAGTCTGGTACAGCGGCTCTACAGGGTATACAGAGGGGAGGGTCATGTGTACAGGGTATACAGAGGGGGGGGCGTGTACAGGGCATACAGAGGGGAGGGTCATGCGTACAGGGTATACAGAGGGGAGGGTCATGTGTACAGGGTATACAGAGGGGAGGGTCATGTGTACAGGGTATACAGAGGGGAGGGTCATGTGTACAGGGCATACAGAGGGGAGGGTCATGTGTACAGGTCATACAGAGGGGAGGGTCATGTGTACAGGGCATACAGAGGGGAGGGTCATGTGTACAGGGCATACAGAGGGGAGGGTCATGTGTACAGGGCATACAGAGGGGAGGGTCATGTGTACAGGGCATACAGAGGGGAGGGTCATGTGTACAGGGTATACAGAGGGGGGGGGCGTGTACAGGGCATACAGAGGGGAGGGTCATGTGTACAGGGCATACAGAGGGGAGGGTCATGCGTACAGGGCATACAGAGGGGAGGGTCATGCGTATAGGGCATACAGAGGGGAGGGTCATGCGTACAGGGCATACAGAGGGGAGGGTCATGTGTACAGGGTATACAGAGGGGGGGGGGCGAGTACAGGGCATACAGAGGGGAGGGTCATGTGTACAGGGCATACAGAGGGGAGGGTCATGCGTACAGGGTATACAGAGGGGGGGGGGGTGTACAGGGCATACAGAGGGGAGGGTCATGTGTACAGGAGAGAGCGTCCCGCGTACAGGGTATACAGGAGAGAGCGTCCCGTGTACAGGGTATACAGGAGAGAGCGTCCCGTGTACAGGGTATACAGGAGAGAGCGTCCAGGGTATACAGGAGAGAGCGTCCCGCGTACAGGGCATACAGGAGAGAGCGTCCCGCGTACAGGGTATACAGGAGAGAGCGTCCCGCGTACAGGGTATACAGGAGAGAGCGTCCCGTGTACAGGGCATACAGGAGAGAGCGTCCAGGGTATACAGGAGAGAGCGTCCCGCGTACAGGGCATACAGGAGAGAGCGTCCCGCGTACAGGGTATACAGGAGAGAGCGTCCCGCGTACAGGGTATACAGGAGAGAGCGTCCCGTGTACAGGGTATACAGGAGAGAGCGTCCCGTGTACAGGGTATACAGGAGAGAGCGTCCAGGGTATACAGGAGAGAGCGTCCCGCGTACAGGGCATACAGGAGAGAGCGTCCCGCGTACAGGGTATACAGGAGAGAGCGTCCCGCGTACAGGGTATACAGGAGAGAGCGTCCCGTGTACAGGGCATACAGGAGAGAGCGTCCCGCGTACAGGGTATACAGGAGAGAGCGTCCCGCGTACAGGGTATACAGGAGAGAGCGTCCCGCGTACAGGGTATACAGGAGAGAGCGTCCCGTGTACAGGGTATACAGGAGAGAGCGTCCCGTGTACAGGGTATACAGGAGAGAGCGTCCCGTGTACAGGGTATACAGGAGAGAGCGTCCCGTGTACAGGGTATACAGGAGAGAGCGTCCCGCGTACAGGGTATACAGGAGAGAGCGTCCCATGTACAGGGCATGCAGGAGAGAGCGTCCCATGTACAGGGCATGCAGGAGAGAGGGTCCCGCGTACAGGGCATACAGGAGAGAGCGTCCCGCGTACAGGGTATACAGGAGAGAGCGTCCCGCGTACAGGGTATACAGGAGAGAGCGTCACGTGTACAGGGCATACAGGAGAGAGCGTCCCGCGTACAGGGTATACAGGAGAGAGCGTCCCGCGTACAGGGTATACAGGAGAGAGCGTCCCGCGTACAGGGTATACAGGAGAGAGCGTCACGTGTACAGGGCATACAGGAGAGAGCGTCCCGCGTACAGGGTATACAGGAGAGAGCGTCCCGCGTACAGGGTATACAGGAGAGAGCGTCACGTGTACAGGGCATACAGGAGAGAGCGTCCCGCGTACAGGGCATACAGGAGAGAGCGTCCCGCGTACAGGGTATACAGGAGAGAGCGTCCCGCGTACAGGGTATACAGGAGAGAGCGTCCCGTGTACAGGGTATACAGGAGAGAGCGTCACGTGTACAGGGTATACAGGAGAGAGCGTCCCGCGTACAGGGTATACAGGAGAGAGCGTCCCGCGTACAGGGCATGCAGGAGAGAGCGCCCCGTGTACAGGGTATAGATTCTTTGTGATATTTCTATCCTAATATCAATAATCACAATGTGTAATGTTTGGGGACTCGCGGGTCCTTCTTCCGGATTGTGAGGGGAGGAGCCTTCATCGTACACGGTTATACTATGGCTCCCCTGCCGCTACATTATCCTCCCCTCACAATCCGGAAGAAGGACCCGCGAGTCCCCAAACATTACACATCACTAGCAATCTATAACCTGACACGAGGGGCGACCATGACCTTTATAAGGGTCACAGGTCACACAGGTCCTTACCGTCTCGCAGGTGAGATTCCCAGTCTATGGATTTAGTTCTCTTTACTGACGTCTTCCTGCAGCCAAAGGAGAAATTACTTCACCTCCCGAAATACCAAATACAACAGGGAACATATAGAGATATATATATACTGACCCCAGGAGACCATCCGGAGACACATCCAGCACATCTGCAGGAAGAGAAAGGAGTATAACTACTATAATACTGCCCCCTATGTACAGGAATATAACTACTATAATACTGCCCCCTATGTACAGGAATATAACTACTATAATACTGCCCCCTATGTACAGGGATATAACTACTATAATACTGCCCCCTATGTACAGGAATATAACTACTATAATACTGCCCCCTATGTACAAGAATATAACTACTATAATACTGCCCCCTATGTACAGGAATATAACTACTATAATACTACCCCCTATGTACAAGAATATAACTACTATAATACTGCTCCCTATGTACAAGAATATAACTACTATAATACTGCTCCCTATGTACAAGAATATAACTACTATAATACTGCTCCCTATGTACAAGAATATAACTACTATAATACTGCCCCCTATGTACAGGAATATAACTACTATAATACTGCCACCTATGTACAAGAATATAACTACTATAATACTGCTCCCTATGTACAAGAATATAACTACTATAATACTGCCCCCTATGTACAGGAATATAACTACTATAATACTACCCCCTATGTACAAGAATATAACTACTATAATACTGCCCCCTATGTACAGGAATATAACTACTATAATACTGCCCCCTATGTACAGGAATATAACTACTATAATACTGCCCCCTATGTACAAGAATATAACTACTATAATACTGCTCTCTATGTACAATAATATAACTACTATAATACTGCCCCCTATGTACAGGGATATAACTACTATAATACTGCCCCCTATGTACAGGAATATAACTACTATAATACTGCCCCCTATGTACAGGAATATAACTACTATAATACTGCCCCCTATGTACAGGAATATAACTACTATAATACTGCCCCCTATGTACAAAAATATAACTACTATAATACTGCCCCCTATGTACAGGAATATAACTACTATAATACTGCCCCCTATGTACAGGAATATAACTACTATAATACTGCCCCCTATGTACAGGAATATAACTACTATAATACTGCCCCCTATGTACAAGAATATAACTACTATAATACTGCCCCCTATGTACAAGAATATAACTACTATAATACTGCCCCCTATGTACAGGAATATAACTACTATAATACTGCCCCCTATGTACAAGAATATAACTACTATAATACTGCCCCCTATGTACAGGGATATAACTACTATAATACTGCCCCCTATGTACAGGAATATAACTACTATAATACTACCCCCTATGTACAGGAATATAACTACTATAATACTGCCCCCTATGTACAGGAATATAACTACTATAATACTACCCCCTATGTACAGGAATATAACTACTATAATACTGCCCCCTATGTACAGGAATATAACTACTATAATACTGCCCCCTATGTACAGGAATATAACTACTATAATACTGCCCCCTATGTACAGGTATATAACTATTATAATACTGCCCCCTATGTACAAGAATATAACTACTATAATACTGCCCCCTATGTACAGGAATATAACTACTATAATACTGCCCCCTATGTACAAGAATATAACTACTATAATACTGCCCCTATGTACAGGAATATAACTACTATAATACTGCCCCTATGTACAGGAATATAACTACTATAATACTGCCCCCTATGTACAGGAATATAACTACTATAATACTGCCCCCTATGTACAAGAATATAACTACTATAATACTGCCCCCTATGTACAGGAATATAACTACTATAATACTGCCCCCTATGTACAGGTATATAACTACTATAATACTGCCCCCTATGTACAGGAATATAACTACTATAATACTGCCCCCTATGTACAGGAATATAACTACTATAATACTGCCACCTATGTACAAGAATATAACTACTATAATACTGCCCCTATGTACAGGAATATAACTACTATAATACTGCCCCTATGTACAGGAATATAACTACTATAATACTGCCCCCTATGTACAGGAATATAACTACTATAATACTGCCCCCTATGTACAAGAATATAACTACTATAATACTGCCCCCTATGTACAGGAATATAACTACTATAATACTGCCCCCTATGTACAGGTATATAACTACTATAATACTGCCCCCTATGTACAGGAATATAACTACTATAATACTGCCCCCTATGTACAGGAATATAACTACTATAATACTGCCACCTATGTACAAGAATATAACTACTAATATACTGCCCTCTATGTACAGGAATATAACTACTATAATACTGCCCCCTATGTACAGGAATATAACTACTATAATACTGCCCCCTATGTACAGGAATAAAACTACTATAATACTGCCTCCTATGTACAGGAATATAACTACTATAATACTGCCCCCTATGTACAGGAATATAACTCCTGTACATAGGGGGCAGTATTATAGTAGTTATATTCCTGTACATAGGGGGCAGTATTATAGTAGTTATATTCCTGTACATAGGGGGCAGTATTATAGTAATGTAACTACTATAATACTGCCCCCCTATGTACAGGAATATAACTACTATAATACTGCCCCTATGTACAGGAATATAACTACTATAATACTGCCCCTATGTACAGGGATATAACTACTATAATACTGCCCCTATGTACAGGGATATAACTACTATAATACTGCCCCCTATGTACAGGAATATAACTACTATAATACTGCCCCCTATGTACAGGAATATAATTACTATAATACTGCCCCCTATGTACAGGAATATAACTACTATAATACTGCCCCCTATGTACAGGAATATAACTACTATAATACTGCCCCCTATGTACAAGAATATAACTACTATAATACTGCCCCCTATGTACAGGAATATAACTACTATAATACTGCCCCCTATGTACAGGAATATAACTACTATAATACTGCCCCCTATGTACAGGAATATAACTAATATAATACTGCCCCCTATGTACAAGAATATAACTACTATAATACTGCCCCCTATGTACAGGAATATAACTACTATAATACTGCCACCTATGTACAAGAATATAACTACTAATATACTGCCCTCTATGTACAGGAATATAACTACTATAATACTGCCCCCTATGTACAGGAATATAACTACTATAATACTGCCCCCTATGTACAGGAATAAAACTACTATAATACTGCCTCCTATGTACAGGAATATAACTACTATAATACTGCCCCCTATGTACAGGAATATAACTACTATAATACTGCCCCCTATGTACAAGAATATAACTACTATAATACTGCCCCCTATGTACAAGAATATAACTACTATAATACTGCCCTCTATGTACAGGAATATAACTACTATAATACTGCCCCCTATGTACAGGAATATAACTACTATAATACTGCCCCCTATGTACAGGAATATAACTACTATAATACTGCCCCCTATGTACAAGAATATAACTACTATAATACTGCTCTCTATGTACAATAATATAACTACTATAATACTGCCCCCTATGTACAGGGATATAACTACTATAATACTGCCCCCTATGTACAGGAATATAACTACTATAATACTGCCCCCTATGTACAGGAATATAACTACTATAATACTGCCCCCTATGTACAGGAATATAACTACTATAATACTGCCCCCTATGTACAGGAATATAACTACTATAATACTGCCCCCTATGTACAAAAATATAACTACTATAATACTGCCCCCTATGTACAGGAATATAACTACTATAATACTGCCCCCTATGTACAGGAATATAACTACTATAATACTGCCCCCTATGTACAGGAATATAACTACTATAATACTGCCCCCTATGTACAAGAATATAACTACTATAATACTGCCCCCTATGTACAAGAATATAACTACTATAATACTGCCCCCTATGTACAGGAATATAACTACTATAATACTGCCCCCTATGTACAAGAATATAACTACTATAATACTGCCCCCTATGTACAGGGATATAACTACTATAATACTGCCCCCTATGTACAGGAATATAACTACTATAATACTACCCCCTATGTACAGGAATATAACTACTATAATACTGCCCCCTATGTACAGGAATATAACTACTATAATACTACCCCCTATGTACAGGAATATAACTACTATAATACTGCCCCCTATGTACAGGAATATAACTACTATAATACTGCCCCCTATGTACAGGAATATAACTACTATAATACTGCCCCCTATGTACAGGTATATAACTATTATAATACTGCCCCCTATGTACAAGAATATAACTACTATAATACTGCCCCCTATGTACAGGAATATAACTACTATAATACTGCCCCCTATGTACAAGAATATAACTACTATAATACTGCCCCTATGTACAGGAATATAACTACTATAATACTGCCCCTATGTACAGGAATATAACTACTATAATACTGCCCCCTATGTACAGGAATATAACTACTATAATACTGCCCCCTATGTACAAGAATATAACTACTATAATACTGCCCCCTATGTACAGGAATATAACTACTATAATACTGCCCCCTATGTACAGGTATATAACTACTATAATACTGCCCCCTATGTACAGGAATATAACTACTATAATACTGCCCCCTATGTACAGGAATATAACTACTATAATACTGCCACCTATGTACAAGAATATAACTACTATAATACTGCCCCTATGTACAGGAATATAACTACTATAATACTGCCCCTATGTACAGGAATATAACTACTATAATACTGCCCCCTATGTACAGGAATATAACTACTATAATACTGCCCCCTATGTACAAGAATATAACTACTATAATACTGCCCCCTATGTACAGGAATATAACTACTATAATACTGCCCCCTATGTACAGGTATATAACTACTATAATACTGCCCCCTATGTACAGGAATATAACTACTATAATACTGCCCCCTATGTACAGGAATATAACTACTATAATACTGCCACCTATGTACAAGAATATAACTACTAATATACTGCCCTCTATGTACAGGAATATAACTACTATAATACTGCCCCCTATGTACAGGAATATAACTACTATAATACTGCCCCCTATGTACAGGAATAAAACTACTATAATACTGCCTCCTATGTACAGGAATATAACTACTATAATACTGCCCCCTATGTACAGGAATATAACTCCTGTAAATAGGGGGCAGTATTATAGTAGTTATATTCCTGTACATAGGGGGCAGTATTATAGTAGTTATATTCCTGTACATAGGGGGCAGTATTATAGTAATGTAACTACTATAATACTGCCCCCCTATGTACAGGAATATAACTACTATAATACTGCCCCTATGTACAGGAATATAACTACTATAATACTGCCCCTATGTACAGGGATATAACTACTATAATACTGCCCCTATGTACAGGGATATAACTACTATAATACTGCCCCCTATGTACAGGAATATAACTACTATAATACTGCCCCCTATGTACAGGAATATAATTACTATAATACTGCCCCCTATGTACAGGAATATAACTACTATAATACTGCCCCCTATGTACAGGAATATAACTACTATAATACTGCCCCCTATGTACAAGAATATAACTACTATAATACTGCCCCCTATGTACAGGAATATAACTACTATAATACTGCCCCCTATGTACAGGAATATAACTACTATAATACTGCCCCCTATGTACAGGAATATAACTAATATAATACTGCCCCCTATGTACAAGAATATAACTACTATAATACTGCCCCCTATGTACAGGAATATAACTACTATAATACTGCCACCTATGTACAAGAATATAACTACTAATATACTGCCCTCTATGTACAGGAATATAACTACTATAATACTGCCCCCTATGTACAGGAATATAACTACTATAATACTGCCCCCTATGTACAGGAATAAAACTACTATAATACTGCCTCCTATGTACAGGAATATAACTACTATAATACTGCCCCCTATGTACAGGAATATAACTACTATAATACTGCCCCCTATGTACAAGAATATAACTACTATAATACTGCCCCCTATGTACAAGAATATAACTACTATAATACTGCCCTCTATGTACAGGAATATAACTACTATAATACTGCCCCCTATGTACAGGAATATAACTACTATAATACTGCCACCTATGTACAAGAATATAACTACTAATATACTGCCCTCTATGTACAGGAATATAACTCCTATAATACTGTCCCCTATGTACAAGAATATAACTACTATAATACTGCCACCTATGTACAAGAATATAACTACTATAATACTGCCCCCTATGTACAAGAATATAACTACTATAATACTGCCCCCTATGTACAGGAATATAACTACTATAATACTGCCCCTATGTACAGGAATATAACTACTATAATACTGCCCCTATGTACAAGAATATAACTACTATAATACTGCCCCCTATGTACAGGAATATAACTACTATAATACTGCCACCTATGTACAAGAATATAACTACTAATATACTGCCCTCTATGTACAGGAATATAACTCCTATAATACTGTCCCCTATGTACAAGAATATAACTACTATAATACTGCCACCTATGTACAAGAATATAACTACTATAATACTGCCCCCTATGTACAAGAATATAACTACTATAATACTGCCCCCTATGTACAGGAATATAACTACTATAATACTGCCCCTATGTACAGGAATATAACTACTATAATACTGCCCCTATGTACAAGAATATAACTACTATAATACTGCCCCCTATGTACAGGAATATAACTACTATAATACTGCCCCTATGTACAGGAATATAACTACTATAATACTGCCCCCTATGTACAGGAATATAACTACTATAATACTGCCCCCTATGTACAGGAATATAACTACTATAATACTGCCCCCTATGTACAAGAATATAACTACTATAATACTGCCCCCTATGTACAGGAATATAACTACTATAATACTGCCCCCTATGTACAAGAATATAACTACTATAATACTGCCCCCTATGTACAGGGATATAACTACTATAATCCTGCCTCCTATGTACAAGAATATAACTACTATAATACTGCCCCCTATGTACAGGAATATAACTACTATAATACTGCCTCCTATGTACAAGAATATAACTACTATAATACTGCCCCTATGTACAAGAATATAACTACTATAATACTGCCCCTATGTACAAGAATATAACTACTATAATACTGCCCCCTATGTACAAGAATATAACTACTATAATACTGCCCCCTATGTACAAGAATATAACTACTATAATACTGCCCCCTATGTACAGGAATATAACTACTATAATACTGCCCCTATGTACAAGAATATAACTACTATAATACTGCCCCCTATGTACAAGAATATAACTACTATAATACTGCCCCCTATGTACAGGAATATAACTACTATAATACTGCCCCCTATGTACAAGAATATAACTACTATAATACTGCCCCCTATGTACAGGAATATAACTACTATAATACTGCTCCCTATGTACAAGAATATAATTACTATAATACTGCCCCCTATGTACAGGAATATAACTACTATAATACTGCCCCTATGTACAGGAATATAACTACTATAATACTGCTCCTATGTACAGGAATATAACTACTATAATACTGCCCCCCATGTACAGGAATATAACTACTATAATACTGCCCCTATGTACAGGAATATAACTACTATAATACTGCCCCCTATGTACAAGAATATAACTACTATAATACTGCCCCCTATGTACAGGAATATAACTACTATAATACTGCCCCCTATGTACAGGGATATAACTACTATAATACTGCCCCCTATGTACAGGGATATAACTACTATAATACTGCCCCCTATGTACAGGAATATAACTACTATAATACTGCCCCCTATGTACAAAAATATAACTACTATAATACTGCCCCCTATGTACAGGAATATAACTACTATAATACTGCCCCCTATGTACAAGAATATAACTACTATAATACTGCCCCCCATGTACAGGAATATAACTCCTATAATACTGTCCCCTATGTACAAGAATATAACTACTATAATACTGCCCCCCATGTACAGGAATATAACTCCTATAATACTGTCCCCTATGTACAAGAATATAACTACTATAATACTGCCACCTATGTACAAGAATATAACTACTATAATACTGCCCCCTATGTACAAGAATATAACTACTATAATACTGCCCCCTATGTACAGGAATATAACTACTATAATACTGTCCCCTATGTACAAGAATATAACTACTATAATACTGTCCCCTATGTACAGGAATATAACTACTATAATACTGCCTCCTATGTACAGGAATATAACTACTATAATACTGCCCCCTATGTACAGGAATATAACTACTATAATACTGCCCCCTATGTACAGGGATATAACTACTATAATACTGCCCCCTATGTACAGGAATATAACTACTATAATACTGCCCCCTATGTACAGGAATATAACTACTATAATACTGCCCCTATGTACAGGACTATAACTACTATAATACTGCCCCCTATGTACAAGAACATAACTACTATAATACTGCCCCCTATGTACAGGAATATAACTACTATAATACTGCCCCCTATGTACCGGAATATAACTACTATAATACTGCCCCTATGTACAGGAATATAACTACTATAATACTGCCCCTATGTACAAGAATATAACTACTATAATACTGCCCCCTATGTACAGGAATATAACTACTATAATACTGTCCCTATGTACAGGAATATAACTACTATAATACTGCCCCTATGTACAAGAATATAACTACTATAATACTGCCCCCTATGTACAGGAATATAACTACTATAATACTGTCCCTATGTACAGGAACATAACTACTATAATACTGCCCCCTATGTACAGGAATATAACTACTATAATACTGCCCCCTATGTACCGGAATATAACTACTATAATACTGCCCCTATGTACAGGAATATAACTACTATAATACTGCCCCTATGTACAGGAATATAACTACTATAATACTGCCCCCTATGTACAGGAATATAACTACTATAATACTGCCCCCTATGTACCGGAATATAACTACTATAATACTGCCCCCTATGTACAGGAATATAACTACTATAATACTGCCCCCTTGCTGTGGTGCTGGGGTCTCTTACCTTGGGGGTCCTGGTCGGTGCTGGGGGGGTCCCTCCCGGTGTATAGCGCCTCCGCTGGGAGACTGTTGGATGTGGTTTTCTTGTCTTTGTCCGCCGGCTCCTCTGTGTTGCCCAGTGAATACCTTTTTAGTGACCCCTTTCTCAGAAAGGGGGGAGGGGCAGGAGGTGGGGGTGGGGCGGCTCCTCTGGGGGGCTTGCTGGGAACTTTAGGTGGCAGAGCAGGGGGTGGTGGTTCTGGGGTGTCAGACAGGGGGGGCACTTTGCTGCGGCGGGCCGGCTTCCTGATCATAGATCGTGTCTCTCCGGGGGTCTCCGTATTTGGACCCTCGGGGGGCTGCACAGAGTCACTGGGGGGGTCACAGAGTGTCCGCTCCGCCACAGACTGGACGTCATTGGAGAAGGAGATGGACTTAGGTTTGGGGTTCTTGGTCTGTAGGGGCTCGGGGTTGCTTTGGGCAGGACACGTGTTGGGGGTCTTTGTATGGTCATCGTCTGCAGGGGGATCTACACTCTCGGTGTTCCTGGGCTTCCGATGACATGGGGGTCCGTGTTTGGGGATCTCGGGGGCCCTGGTGGACCCTTCCTCACAGTGTGGGCTGGGCAGGTGGCCATTGTCCTCAGCGGTGGACCTGTAGGAGGTCAGCACCACGCTGTTCCTGACCTTCTCACCATCGGCCGAGTCCTGCCCCGACCTCTCCGCGTTCTTCAGCGAGCGGCGCCGCACCGGGTAACAGCCGCCACCCGTCATCCTCTCCTTCAGGTGCCAGGGGCCCCACTTCCCTCCGTCCTCATCCTCGTCCTCATTCACAGATAAGACCCTCTGAAAGACCCCGCTGTCATCCGAGGAGTCTGAGGCTTCGTTACCGTGGAGGCCAGGGGAGACCACGGATGACTCCGGGAGCCACACCAGAACCATACCGGGCCTCTGCTGGTGACAGGCACAGGCACAGCGCGAGGGGCAGGCCGCCCGAGGCAGGCACCACGACATCCGGGACAGCCGCTCATCAGGGTCCTGGAGGAGTTTAGGAGGCAGAGCTGCAGGAACAGAGAGAAGACGATTGTTAGGAAACTCTATGGCTCCGGCCATAGACATGGAGCAGAACGCAGCCTGGCTGGAGCTCTCCCCGGTGCCCCCACCCTCCTCCTGGCTGGACCTCTCCCCGGTGCCCCCACCCTCCTCCTGGCTGGACCTCTCCCCGGTGCCCCCACCCTCCTCCTGGCTGGACCTCTCCCCGGTGCCCCCACCCTCCTCCTGGCTGGACCTCTCCCCGGTGCCCCCACCCTCCTCCTGGCTGGACCTCTCCCCGGTGCCCGCCCCCTCCTCCTGGCTGGACCTCTCCCCGGTGCCCGCCCCCTCCTCCTGGCTGGACCTCTCCCCGGTGCCCGCCCCCTCCTCCTGGCTGGACCTCTCCCCGGTGCCCCCACCCTCCTCCTGGCTGGACCTCTCCCCGGTGCCCCCACCCTCCTCCTGGCTGGACCTCTCCCCGGTGCCCCCACCCTCCTCCTGGCTGGACCTCTCCCCGGTGCCCCCACCCTCCTCCTGGCTGGACCTCTCCCCGGTGCCCCCACCCTCCTCCTGGCTGGACCTCTCCCCGGTGCCCCCACCCTCCTCCTGGCTGGACCTCTCCCCGGTGCCCCCACCCTCCTCCTGGCTGGACCTCTCCCCGGTGCCCCCACCCTCCTCCTGGCTGGACCTCTCCCCGGTGCCCCCACCCTCCTCCTGGCTGGACCTCTCCCCGGTGCCCCCACCCTCCTCCTGGCTGGACCTCTCCCCGGTGCCCCCACCCTCCTCCTGGCTGGACCTCTCCCCGGTGCCCCCACCCTCCTCCTGGCTGGACCTCTCCCCGGTGCCCCCACCCTCCTCCTGGCTGGACCTCTCCCCGGTGCCCCCACCCTCCTCCTGGCTGGACCTCTCCCCGGTGCCCCCACCCTCCTCCTGGCTGGACCTCTCCCCGGTGCCCCTACCCTCCTCCTGGCTGGACCTCTCCCCGGTGCCCCTACCCTCCTCCTGGCTGGACCTCTCCCCGGTGCCCCTACCCTCCTCCTGGCTGGACCTCTCCCCGGTGCCCCCACCCTCCTCCTGGCTGGACCTCTCCCCGGTGCCCCCACCCTCCTCCTGGCTGGACCTCTCCCCGGTGCCCCCACCCTCCTCCTGGCTGGACCTCTCCCCGGTGCCCCCACCCCCCTTTAGGCTGTACCTCTCCCCGGGTCTGGGGCCTGCAGGGTGGCTCCCGGTCACTGGGTGTAGCGGTCACTTATCAGGCAGAGGGGGGCAGTGACGCAGTGGGGGCCATGGGTGGGGTGGAGGGGATAAGGTTTCATCTCCCAAATACAACAGAGAGAGGGAGGGGTTAACCCTTTGCAGCCTGGCTGTGTGCACAATACACAGATATGTATAACCCCATATATAGAGGGGCTGCAGGGGCCCCAAGAGCTGACCATCTACCATGGTCCCGGGAGGAAAAGCCTGAATCTGAATTATAAATCCTAACATGAGGAAAGGCCTGCAGACCCCCGGAGGACCCCCCATCCTGGTTACTATGGAGACACTGGTCCCGGTCACGCTTAGCCCTCTTCCTGCCAGTGACCCCGTGTTTACATACAACACGTGACACACGCACGTCTCACCTGCAAAACCGGTTCTACCGCCCCCAAATACGTGACAGCCAGCAGCCATCACATTCCACCGGGATGACACTGCCGGCTGATAACAGAGAGCAACAACAGAGCACGGCAGACGATGGCTGCTGACAACAGAGAGTAACAGCTCTGGGCGCAGTGTGAAGGGTTAAAATCATTCACGATCCCGAAACAGTGACAACTGGACGCCGCACCCTCCCTGCGCCGGGCGACACTCGCCCCAACAGCTGCAGGAGACTGCGACCGCCCCAAAGCCACAGGCGGAGGAGAGATACATGGCGCCATATAGTGCTCAGCCTGGTGCTATACACCGATACATGGCGCCATATAGTGCTCAGCCTGGTGCTGTACACCGATACATGGCGCCATATAGTCCTCAGCCGGGTGCTATACACCGATACATGGCGCCATATAGTCCTCAGCCTGGTGCTATACACCGATACATGGCGCCATATAGTCCTCAGCCTGGTGCTATACACCGATACATGGCGCCATATAGTCCTCAGCCTGGTGCTATACACCGATACATGGCGCCATATAGTCCTCAGCCTGGTGCTATACACCGATACATGGCGCCATATAGTCCTCAGCCTGGTGCTATACACCGATACATGGCGCCATATAGTCCTCAGCCTGGTGCTATACACCGATACATGGCGCCATATAGTCCACAGCCTGGTGCTATACACCGATACATGGCGCCATATAGTGCTCAGCCTGGTGCTATACACCGATACATGGCGCCATATAGTGCTCAGCCTGGTGCTATACACCGATACATGGCGCCATATAGTCCTCAGCCTGGTGCTATACACCGATACATGGCGCCATATAGTCCTCAGCCTGGTGCTATACACCGATACATGGCGCCATATAGTCCTCAGCCTGGTGCTATACACCGATACATGGCGCCATATAGTCCTCAGCCTGGTGCTATACACCGATACATGGCGCCATATAGTCCTCAGCCTGGTGCTATACACCGATACATGGCGCCATATAGTCCTCAGCCTGGTGCTATACACCGATACATGGCGCCATATAGTGCTCAGCCTGGTGCTATACACCGATACATGGCGCCATATAGTCCTCAGCCTGGTGCTATACACCGATACATGGCGCCATATAGTCCTCAGCCTGGTGCTATACACCGATACATGGCGCCATATAGTCCTCAGCCTGGTGCTGTACACCGATACATGGCGCCATATAGTCCTCAGCCTGGTGCTATACACCGATACATGGCGCCATATAGTGCTCAGCCTGGTGCTATACACCGATACATGGCGCCATATAGTCCTCAGCCTGGTGCTATACACCGATACATGGCGCCATATAGTGCTCAGCCTGGTGCTATACACCGATACATGGCGCCATATAGTCCTCAGCCTGGTGCTATACACCGATACATGGCGCCATATAGTCCTCAGCCTGGTGCTGTACACCGATACATGGCGCCATATAGTCCACAGCCTGGTGCTGTACACCGATACATGGCGCCATATAGTGCTCAGCCTGGTGCTGTACACCGATACATGGCGCCATATAGTGCTCAGCCTGGTGCTATACACCGATACATGGCGCCATATAGTCCTCAGCCTGGTGCTATACACCGATACATGGCGCCATATAGTCCTCAGCCTGGTGCTATACACCGATACATGGCGCCATATAGTCCTCAGCCTGGTGCTATACACCGATACATGGCGCCATATAGTCCTCAGCCTGGTGCTATACACCGATACATGGCGCCATATAGTGCTCAGCCTGGTGCTATACACCGATACATGGCGCCATATAGTGCTCAGCCTGGTGCTATACACCGATACATGGCGCCATATAGTGCTCAGCCTGGTGCTATACACCGATACACGGCGCCATATAGTGCTCAGCCTGGTGCTGTACACCGATACACGGCGCCATATAGTCCTCAGCCTGGTGCTATACACCGATACACGGCGCCATATAGTCCTCAGCCTGGTGCTATACACCGATACACGGCGCCATATAGTGCTCAGCCTGGTGCTATACACCGATACACGGCGCCATATAGTCCTCAGCCTGGTGCTATACACCGATACACGGCGCCATATAGTGCTCAGCCTGGTGCTATACACCGATACATGGCGCCATATAGTCCTCAGCCTGGTGCTATACACCGATACATGGCGCCATATAGTCCTCAGCCTGGTGCTATACACCGATACATGGCGCCATATAGTGCTCAGCCTGGTGCTATACACCGATACATGGCGCCATATAGTCCTCAGCCTGGTGCTATACACCGATACATGGCGCCATATAGTCCTCAGCCTGGTGCTATACACCGATACATGGCGCCATATAGTCCTCAGCCTGGTGCTATACACCGATACATGGCGCCATATAGTCCTCAGCCTGGTGCTATACACCGATACATGGCGCCATATAGTGCTCAGCCTGGTGCTATACACCGATACATGGCGCCATATAGTCCTCAGCCTGGTGCTATACACCGATACATGGCGCCATATAGTCCTCAGCCTGGTGCTATACACCGATACATGGCGCCATATAGTGCTCAGCCTGGTGCTATACACCGATACATGGCGCCATATAGTCCTCAGCCTGGTGCTGTACACCGATACATGGCGCCATATAGTCCTCAGCCTGGTGCTATACACCGATACATGGCGCCATATAGTCCTCAGCCTGGTGCTGTACACCGATACATGGCGCCATATAGTCCTCAGCCTGGTGCTATACACCGATACATGGCGCCATATAGTCCTCAGCCTGGTGCTATACACCGATACATGGCGCCATATAGTGCTCAGCCTGGTGCTATACACCGATACATGGCGCCATATAGTCCTCAGCCTGGTGCTATACACCGATACATGGCGCCATATAGTGCTCAGCCTGGTGCTATACACCGATACATGGCACCATATAGTCCTCAGCCTGGTGCTATACACCGATACATGGCGCCATATAGTGCTCAGCCTGGTGCTATACACCGATACATGGCGCCATATAGTCCTCAGCCTGGTGCTATACACCGATACATGGCGCCATATAGTCCTCAGCCTGGTGCTATACACCGATACATGGCGCCACATGGTGCTGTATAGACATAAGGCTAAAGTCACATGACAGATCGCAGTGGGGGGGCCCGGCAGTTACTCACGTGGGGGGGCTCGGCAGTTACTCACGTGGGGGGGCCCGGCAGTTACTCACGTGGGGGGGCCCGGCAGTTACTCACGTGGGGGGGCCCGGCAGTTACTCACGTGGGGGGGCCCGGCAGTTACTCACGTGGGGGGGCCCGGCAGTTACTCACGTGGGGGGCCGCTCTGCTCATCGTTCACCTCTGGCGGGAGGTCACTGCTGGGCGGAGCCTCCTTTGGCTTTGCAGATACTCGGGGCTGAGGGTCCTCACTGCTGCCCCCTACTGAGTCCTTCTGGAAGAGTCCGGCTATCCTCCGCACACACACCCCGGAGGCGGGGGGCTCTGCAGGGTCTGGGGGGGCAGCTGGAGGCAGTGGGGTGTGCTGTGGGCAGGGCGGAGGCTTCTGTGGAGGCTTCGGGGGCAGGTGTGGTGGAGGCCGGTTGGGAGGTCGGGCTTTTACAATCCGCACAGGCTTCTGGGAGAGGGGGATGGGAGGGGGCAGGGCATCTGTGGCCGACATGGTGGCAGCGAGGTCACAGGAGGGCGGAGGAGGTCACCGAGGAGTCTGCAAGACACAAGAGAGAACATGAGAAACATCACAGGAGGGACCGGGGGGAACAGGACGGAGGGGCGGCGGCGGCAGAGGGGACCCCGGGGGAACAGGACGGAGGGGCGGCGGCGGCAGAGGGGACCCCGGGGGAACAGGACGGAGGGGCGGCGGCGGCAGAGGGGACCCCGGGGGAACAGGACGGAGGGGCGGCGGCGGCAGAGGGGACCCCGGGGGAACGGGACGGAGGGGCGGCGGCAGAGGGGACCCCGGGGGCACGGGACGGAGGGGCGGCGGCAGAGGGGACCCCGGGGGAACGGGACGGAGGGGCGGCGGCAGAGGGGACCCCGGCCCGGGAGGAGGGACGGCGGCAGAGGGGACCCCGGGGGAACAGGACGGAGGGGCGGCGGCAGAGGGGACCCCGGGGGCACAGGACGGAGGGGCGGCGGCAGAGGGGACCCCGGGGGAACAGGACGGAGGGACGGCGGCAGAGGGGACCCCGGGGGAACAGGACGGAGGGGCGGCGGCAGAGGGGACCCCGGCCCGGGAGGAGGGACGGCAGAGGGGACCCCACGCGCACCCAGCAGAGCCACGCGCACCCAGCAGAGCGTGGGTCTCGCCATTCAGCATTTATGTAACATTTACGTGAAGTTACGATGTAAGTCTCAGCCCGGAGCCGGTGTCACGCGCCTGACCCTGGGTGTCGCCAGTATCGGCTCCCTCGGGGGTGCGCTATACTGTTATACAATGACCCATCGCCGATCCGATACATTTACAATACAAACTCCAGGTCCTTCGTTACATTTTGATCTTTTGTCTCCCTATGTTACCAGCAGCCGTCCCATTAGGTCCAGAGGTTTGTAATCAGCAGCAGATAACGGCCGCCCACATCCCCAATGTCTGACACATGGAACAGTCACGATTCAAGTCCTGTGCACATGGTGCCGGGTATCATGGCATCTGCTGTGGTGCTGGGGGCCCGGAGCTGTGGGGGCTAGGCCTGCCAGTATGGGTGCTGGAGGGGCCCGGGCTGTGGGGGCTAGGCCTGTCAGTATGGGTGCTGGAGGGGCCCGGGGCTGTGGGGGCTAGGCCTGCCAGTATGGGTGCTGGTGGGGGGCCCGGAGCTGTGGGGGCTAGGCCTGCCAGTAAGGGTGCTGCTGGGGGGCCCGGAGCTGTGGGGGCTAGGCCTGCCAGTATGGGTGCTGGGGGCCCGGAGCTGTGGGGGCTAGGCCTGCCAGTATGGGTGCTGGAGCGGCCCGGGGCTGTGGGGGCTAGGCCTGCCAGTATGGGTGCTGGTGGGGGGCCCGGAGCTGTGGGGGCTAGGCCTGTCAGTATGGGTGCTGGTGGGGGGCCCGGAGCTGTGGGGGCTAGGCCTGCCAGTATGGGTGCTGGTGGGGCCCGGGGCTTCGGGGGCTAGGCCTGCCAGTATGGGTGCTGGTGGGGGGCCCGAAGCTGTGGGGGCTAGGCCTGCCAGTATGGGTGCTGGTGGGGGGCCCGGAGCTGTGGGGGCTAGCCCTGCCAGTATGGGTGCTGGAGCGGCCCGGGGCTGTGGGGGCTAGGCCTGCCAGTATGGGTGCTGGTGGGGGGCCCGAAGCTGTGGGGGCTAGGCCTGCCAGTATGGGTGCTGGTGGGGGGCCCGGAGCTGTGGGGGCTAGGCCTGCCAGTATGGGTGCTGGAGGGGCCCGGGCTGTGGGGGCTAGGCCTGCCAGTATGGGTGCTGGAGGGGCCCGGGCTGTGGGGGCTAGGCCTGTCAGTATGGGTGCTGGAGGGGCCCGGGGCTGTGGGGGCTAGGCCTGCCAGTATGGGTGCTGGTGGGGGGCCCGGAGCTGTGGGGGCTAGGCCTGCCAGTAAGGGTGCTGCTGGGGGGCCCGGAGCTGTGGGGGCTAGGCCTGCCAGTATGGGTGCTGGGGGCCCGGAGCTGTGGGGGCTAGGCCTGCCAGTATGGGTGCTGGAGCGGCCCGGGGCTGTGGGGGCTAGGCCTGCCAGTATGGGTGCTGGTGGGGGGCCCGGAGCTGTGGGGGCTAGGCCTGTCAGTATGGGTGCTGGTGGGGGGCCCGGAGCTGTGGGGGCTAGGCCTGCCAGTATGGGTGCTGGTGGGGCCCGGGGCTTCGGGGGCTAGGCCTGCCAGTATGGGTGCTGGTGGGGGGCCCGAAGCTGTGGGGGCTAGGCCTGCCAGTATGGGTGCTGGTGGGGGGCCCGGAGCTGTGGGGGCTAGCCCTGCCAGTATGGGTGCTGGAGCGGCCTGGGGCTGTGGGGGCTAGGCCTGCCAGTATGGGTGCTGGTGGGGGGCCCGAAGCTGTGGGGGCTAGGCCTGCCAGTATGGGTGCTGGTGGGGCCCGGAGCTGTGGGGGCTAGGCCTGCCAGTATGGGTGCTGGAGGGGCCCGGGGCTGTGGGGGCTAGGCCTGCCAGTATGGGTGCTGCTGGGGGGCCCGGAGCTGTGGGGGCTAGGCCTGCCAGT